>NC_073303.1:243800387-244063383 GCF_027595985.1 Sorex araneus
CTAGTCACCCCCACCCCAGAAGGCCACAGTCGGGCTGGAGAAATAGTCCAGCGAGCAGGGCACTTGCCTTGCACGTGGCAAACCTGGGTTCGATCCCGAACAACCCATAAGGTCCCCTGGGCACCACTAGGAGTGATCCCTGAGCACAGAACCAGGAGTCATTCCTGAGCACTTCGAGGTGTGGCCTCATCCCACCTAAACAGGCCACGACTGGGGTTCCTGGGAACACTTTATGTTCAGGGGTGCATGGAGGTGAGCCCCGAGCTTGCGGGGAATCCCCAGGTTGGTCTAGTGCGCCACCCACACCAGAATGTCAATCTTCCTTCCAGCTGGAGCGATAGCACATCGGGAAGGGCCGACCCGGGTTCGATTCCCAGCATCCCATAGGGTCTCCTGAGCACCGCCAGGAGTAATTCCTGAGTACAGAGCCAGGAGTAACCCCTGAGCATCGCCGGGTGTGACCTAAAAAGCAAATAATAATAATAATAATAATAATTAAACAAGTACAGAAGCCCCCTCTCCTAATAATAGTACGGAGGAGGGCCAGAGAGAAAGCACAGGTATGGGAGGGGGCTGAGGGGTGGGGAAGGTGCTTGTCTTGCATGCAAATGGCCCAGGTTTGATCCCTGGCACCCTAAAGGGTCCCCTGAACCCCACCAGGAGTTATTCCTGAGAGCGAGAGGAGCCAGGACTTAGTCCTGAGCATTGCCAGGTCTGACCCAAAAACAATCTAGCAAATAAACAGTCTTGTGGATTCGGCCCGCCCGCCTGTGGTTCTGTGCTCCTGGATTACTCCTGGCGGGCTCAGGGAACAATAGAGGGTGCCAGGGATTGGATCCAAGTCGGCCACCTGCAAGGCCAACGATCTCCCTGTTGTCCCATCCCTCCGGCCCCACGTTATTATTTTTTGGCCTTTAAGTAGTGGAGGCCCCAGTCACTGCTGGCGATTCTCGGCCAGCCAGACTGGGTGTCCTGTGCAAGGCAGGGGAGAACAGTGGGGAGTGCCCAGATCCCCTGGGAAGGACCTTCAGAGCTGCACCCAGTCCTGCTTGGGGGACCAGGTGGTACCTAGAATCCAGCAGGGACAGGCCTCAGGGAAGGCAAGCATCTCTCTATTACCCTTAGTTTTTGTTTGTTTGTTTGTTTTCTTTTTTGGGTCACACCCAGCGATGCACAGCAGTTACTCCTGGCTCATGCACTCAGGAATTACTCCTGGCAGTGCTCAGGGAACCCTATGGGATGCTGGGAATTGAACCTGGCTCAGCCACGTGCAAGGCAAACGCCCTACCTGCTGTGCTATTGCTCCAGCTTTTACCCTTAGTTTATTTTTTAAAGTTTTGTTTTAGTATTTGGTACCGCCCCCGTCCCCCCCCAGATGCTCAGGTCTTACCCCGGGCTCAGGAATCATTCCTCCCAAGGCTGGGGGTGGAGGGGGAACCCAGTGGGATACTGGGGATCTAACCCAGGTCAGCTGCATGCAAGGTGAGTGCCCAGCCAGCTGCACTGTTTCTCTTGGACCCCATCTCCTTATTTTCATTTGATGATGATGATGATGATGGATGTGTTTTGATCTGTTTTTTTTTGCGGGGGGCCACACCTGGCCGTGCTCAGGGCTGACTCCTGGCTCTGCACTCAGGAATCACTCCTGGAGGTGCCCAGGGAATCCTATGGGGTGCCAGGGATTGTGAGCTGCCTGCAAGGAGGTATTCCCCTGGTAACCCCTCTATTTCTTGAAACCCTCCCGATTGATTGCAGAATGAGGAGATTATCTAGGGGACCTCATGCCAGGGGTGGGGGACCCCATGCACATACCCAGAAGACACCTCACAGACTGGGTTCATTCCCAGGGGAGAAGCCAGTGACTGGGGGTTGCCTGGGGGTTGTGGGGGTGTTAGGGAGAAAATTTGGGGATTTCAAGCTAGTTAAGGGGTTAAAATGCTTGCCTGGCCTGCGGCCTAGCCCCCACTTCCTCCCCAGCACCGCCTCGGGTTCCCCCCATGCACCGCCAGGAGTGATCCCCAAGTGCACAGTCAGGAGGAGCCCCTGAGCACTGCCGGGCGGAGACCCCAACTCTCCCCACTGCCCCCCAACAAAAGGGCAGAGTCCCTGGCCAGGGAGGAGGCGGCGAGGCGGCCGGGACGCGGGCGCGGGGGACGCGGGAGAGAGGGCTGACTTGCAGACAAAGAAGGGGAGGGAAGAACGGGGACCTTGAAGAAAACAAATAAAAGGCGGAGAAGCATCGCCCGCCCGTCGGGGAGGGGAGCGGGACCCGAATCGTGCCAGCCGCGCTGTTTTGAAATGCAGATGGGCTGCTCGGGTGCCCCGCCAGGACTAATAGTCCAAATGAAAGGCTTTTCCCGCGGATCAAAGGCAAACAGGACGCAGCCTCCACGGGCCTAATCCTCGCTCTTTGCGGCAGGGAGACGGCGGACGGGGTGGGGGGTGGGGGTGGGGTCCGCGGCTCTCAGCGGAGGCGACTCCTCGGGCCCGGACTGGGCGGGGTGGAGGGGGGGTTGGTGACGCCCCTTCCCTAACTGGGCATCTGTGTCCCCTACTGATTCGCCCGACAGTGCTCAGAGCAGGAGTGAGACAGCCTAGCCCCCCGCAGTCCCCCATCTCTGCTGTTGTTTGGACAATGATTTGGTTTGCAAGGTTAGAGATGCAAATAAAGGGCACCCCGGAATCCACCCTCTTCACCACATCCCTGTACTTGGCTCAGTTAAGCGGCTCTCCCCACCCTCATTTCCAGAACCTTCCCCACCCCCCTCAGTCCCTGCTCCCCAGTCTTTTCTTTTTTTAGGGGGGGGTGTTGGTTTTTGAGCCACACCCTGTGATGCTCAGTGCTGGCTCTGCACTCAGGAATCACTCCTGGTGGTGCTGGGGGAGGACCCTATGGGATGCTGGGATCGAACCCTAGTTAGCAAGTCAAGAGCCCTCCCCGCTGTGCTGTTGCTCCAGCTGGACTCTCTGCCTCTGAGCATTCTTAAAACGTGTCCCTGAACTTCCTTCCTTTTTTAATTTTTTTGCCTGGGGTGGGCACACCCCGGGGTGCTCAAGGCTGATTCCTGGCTCTGTGCTCTGGGAGCACACCTGGCAGGGCTGGAGGGACCCTGCGGGGCGCTGGGAATCGAGTCAGCCTCTCGCGAGGTCAGTTTCTTCACCCTGTGTTCTCGCTCCTGCCCGTCCTTGCTAAGGCTGACAACGTTCCCAGTGGGGCACAGACACAACAAATGTCTTCATTGCTCGGAGGACACTGGAGCTGAGGCTGAATCACGCGAGAGCGAACACAAGTGCAAACCACCCAAGAGCCCGGAATGCTCATGAAATGCGGGAATGGTTGGCATTGAAAGGGGCCAGAGCGATAGTGTGTTTACCTTGCATGTGACCGACCCGGGTTCAATCACCAGCATCCCATATGGTCCCCCCAGCACTGCCAGGGGTAATTCCTGAGTTCAGAGCCAGGAGTAACCCCTGAGCATCGCCAGGTGTGACCCCCCCCCCAAAAAAAAAGAAATAGAGAGAGAAAAGGAAGGAAGAGAGAAAGAGAGAAAGAAAGAAAAGAAAGAAAGAAAGAAAGAAAAGAAAGAAAGAAAGAAAGAAAGAAAGAAAGAAAGAAAGAAAGAAAGAAAGAAAGAAAGAAAAGAAAAGAACAGTGATCGATTGGTTTGTTTATTTCTGTTGGTTTGGGGGCCATACCCGGCGGTGCTCAGGCATCCTTCCTGGCGGGGTTCCGGAGACCCTGTGGAGTGCCCAGCTGATATATTGATGTGAGGGGGCATACTTGGGGGAGGACTCCCGGTTGGTTTTCCCTAGGGAAGATCACGTGTTTGGGAGACGGAACCCGGGTTCCTGCCTGTGAAATGTGGACTCTACTCTCCGAACCTGCTCTGCCATCCCAGGTGCTTTTTGCTTCTTTTGTGGAGGGTGGGTTGATATTGGGGATTCATCTGGCAGTGCTCAGGGTCTATTCCTGGCTCTGTGCTCAGGAGTGACCCCTGCTGTTGCTTGGGGGAATTTCAACGGTGTTAATGGTTGGAACTGGAGTCAGCTGCATACAGGGAAATGCCTCATCCCCCTCCCCACCCCATAGCTCTCTGACACCCTAGAATTTTTCTTCTTTTGGTGGGGGGCACGCCCAGCAGTGCTCAGGGATTACTCCTGGCTCTGAAAACAGGGCTAACTCATGGCAGGGCTCTAGGGACCCTAGGGGATTGATGCTGGGTCAGCAGTATACAAAGGAAATGCCCCCAAGATTTGTTGTTGTGGGGCTGGAGTGATAGCACAACTGGTAGGGCGTTTGCCTTGCATGCGGCTGACCCGGGTTCGACTCCCAGTATCCCATATGGTTCCCTGAGCACTGCCAGGAGTCATTCCTGAGTGCAGAGCCAGGAGTAACCCCTGTGCATTGCTGGGTGTGACCCAAAAAGAAAAAAAAAATGTTGTTTTGGGGACCACATCGGTGGCACTCAGGGTTCACTTCCTATGGGGCTCTGGGGATCAGGACTGTGTGCCAGTGCCTTTCCCATCGGATATTGTCATATCTCTGTCCTAATGGTCTGATGGTTGCATTCAGGACAGAGGGTCCAGGGAGATGCTTCAATTGAGGGCTGGAGGCTGTGCCCAGCACGTGGGAGCCCCAAGTTTGGCCCTGGGCACTGCATGGTTCCATGATAACTTCATGGGGATCTGAACCCCACTGGCTGTGACTCAAAGACCAAAATAAAAAAAAATACATCAGGGGGCTGGAGCGATAGCACAGTGGGTAGGGCATTTGCCTTGCATGCGGACGACCTGGGTTCGATTCCCAGCATCCCATATGGTCCCCTGAGCACCCCCAGGAGTAATTCCTGAGTGCAGAGCCAGGAGTAACCCCTGTGCATTGCCAGGTGTGACCCAAAAAGCAAAAAAAGCCCCAAAACATCAATTGGACTGGCGTGATAGTACAGTGAGTGGGACATTTGCCTTGCATGCAGCTGACCAAGGTTTAATCCCAGGCATCCCATAGGGTTCCCCGAGCACTGCCAGGAGTGATTCCTGAGTGCAGAACCAGGATTCAGCCCTGCGTCTCACCGGGTGTGACACCCCCAAACAAAACACACACACACACACACACAAAGTAATACATCAAACACACACACACACTCTTATTAACCAATTAACCATTTCTACCTGCTGGAAATTCTTTTTTTTTTTTTTTTCTTTTTTGGCAGGGGGAGGGCATACCCTATGGTGCTCAGGGCTGACTCCTAACTCTGTACTCAAGGATCACTCCTGGTGGGCTTGGAGGACCCTATCAGGTGCCAAGGATCGAACCCACAACCCGGGTTGGCTGCATGCAAGACAGGCGCCCTTCCCACTGTACTATCGCTCCAGCCCCTGGCAAGTCTATTTTTAATTGTCCAGGCGCCGGCTGGCCGCTGAGCTGTTTTCTGGAGCAGCTGCTGGGCCTGCCCCCTGCCAGGATGCCGGCACCCACCCAGCTTGGCCACGCGGCTCAGCTGGGGTCATTGGGGTGTGGACTAACTGCTGTCCACCTGGGACTGAGCTGGGAGGAGGTGTTTTTTGGTTTTGATTTTTGCTTTGGGCCATACCTGGCGGTGCTTAGGATTGAACTCCTGGCTCTTGCATTCAGGGGTCACTCCTGGCAGGGTTTAGGGAACCCTTTGGGGTGCTGGGAATTAAGTTCAGGTTGGCTGTGTGCAAGGCAAATGCCCTCCCCTCTGTACTTTTTTTTTTTTTGGCTTTTTGGGTCACACCCGGCGATGCACAGGGATTACTCCTGGCTCTGCACTCAGAAATTACTCCTGGCGGGGCTCAGGGGACCCTATGGAATGCTGGGAGCCGAATCCGGGTCTCCCGCATGCAAGGCAAACGCCCTACCCGCTGTGCTATCACTCCAGCCCCTCCCCGCTGTACTATTGCTCCAGCCCCCAGGAAGGTTTTTTTTTGGGGGGTGTGTGTGTTTGCTTCTACTATTCCAGTGATGCTGGGGATAAAACCCAGGATCTTAAAGTATTTGCGACCTGAAGCGATAGGACAGCAAGGAAGGAGCTTACCTCACATGCAGTTGATCACTTTCTATCCCAGGCATTCCATCTGGTCCCCCGAGCATCGCCAGGAGTGATTCCTGAGCACAGAGCCAGGAGTAACCCCGGAGCATCACTGGGTGTGGCAATCCCCTATAAAAAGGTTTTGATATTTGTCTGTTTGTTTTGTTCTGGGGCCACAGCCAGCAATGCTCAGGGGTTACTCCTGGCTCTGCACTCAGGGATCACTCCTGGCAGGCTCAGGAGACCCTAGGGGAGGCTGAAAAGCGAACCTCAGTCTGACTCATGCAAGACAAGCATGCCATCCGCTACACTATCACTAGGCCCCAATAAAAAACAAACAAACCGAAACCCACGCTATCCCGCTAAGCCATCTTCCTGGTCCCACGTTTCATTTTTTTGTTTTTTGTTTTACACTTGTCGATGCACAGGGGTTACTCCTGGCTCTGCACTTAGGAATTACTCCTGGCAGTCCTTGGGGGACCCTATGGAATGCTGGGAATTGGCCATGTGCAAGGCAAACGCCCTCCCTGCTGTGCTATCGCTCCAGCCCCACATGTTTCATTTTTCAAGTGACTTCAGACAAAGGACAATCTGAACTCTGGAATCAGGCACCTCACGGACTCCGGGCTGCACCCAAGGGGGGGGGGGCACCAGTTTCTGTTTGTTTTTGTTTTAGGGTCACCCCTGGTCGTGCTGGGGCTGGAGTGGCAGGACAGCAGGTAAGGCGCTGGTCTTGCACGTGGCTGACCTGGGTTCGATCCCTGGCACCCCATAGGGTCCCCTGAGCACCACCAGGAGTGATTCCAGAGTGCAGAGCCTGGAGTAACCCCTGTGCATTGTCCTGTGTCACCCACAAACAAAAAGCCCAACAACTGTCAAGCTCAGGGATCACTCGTGGTGGGGCCCAGGGACCCCTTTGAAGGGTGCCAAGCACCGAGGCGGGCACCTTCCCTGCTGCGGCATCATCCATCATTCTGGCCCCCAGGGTTGTTTCTGGGTTTCTACATGCTGACCAGTGTGGGAAACTGGGGGTCCTTTGAGCTCTGAGGCGGCAGCAAAGCTGGGCCCTCCCGAGAGAGGGGGTCAGCAGGGGGCAGTGTCTGGGGAATAGGACAGTCCAGCTATTTGTCAGAGCTGAAGGGCAGAACATGAGGCTGAGAAGGGGGGCACGCCCGGGCTGCTGCAGGCTTGCCCCTCTCTGGGACCCAGTTCCCCCTGGGGCAAGATGAGGGGTGTATTCTCGGGATCAGGCAGGTGGGCTGGGTGGGTCCCCTCTGGTCCTGATGCCCCCACGTTTCAGGTCATCAGCTACCCATTGCCTGTAGTCCACGCAGGTCATGAGCTGAGGGTTCCCCAGCACAGCCCTGCACCCCCTCCCTCGTTCTACCTCCCATCACGTAACACGCGTAACACGTATTCGAAGCCTTTCATGGCAGACTCCTTATAAGGCTGAGGGGTGTGGGTGCCACCTGTGGGGGGGTTTGTGGGGGGTCTCTGTGGTGTCAGAGAAGTGTGAGTTGTGCCAGAGAAGTGGGGTGGGGGGTGGGGGGCTAGGGGGCGGGGAGGGGGGGGTGGTCCCTGTCCCTGCAATTGACCCTGAGATCTCTCCTGGATATGAAGTCACTGCTTTGGAAGGAGGGAGGGAGGAGAGGAAGGAAGGAGGGAAGTGTCAACCTGAAGTTGGCTTCATCAAGCACAGGGAGACAAATTCTTTTGTTGTTGTTGTTGTTAATATTTATTTAATTTGTATTTGGACTTCAGCCAGCAGCGCTGATGGCTTCCTCCTGGCCGGGATCCAGGACGTCTATTTGTATCCAAGACAAATGCCTTGTCCTGTCTCTCCAGCCCTAAGATGGAAATATTTATTTACCTGTTTGTTTGTCTGGGGCCCTACCTGGCAGTGCTTAGGGTTGACTCCTGGGCTCGGTGCTCAGTAATCGCTCCTCCTAGGCTTGGGGACCCTATGGGGTGCCTGGAATTGAACCCTGATCTGTGTGTGTAAGGAAAGCACCCTCCCCACTGTCCTATTCCTTCAGCCCCAAAACAGTCTTATCTTTTTTTTTTTTTCTTTCTGGGTCACACCCAGCGATGCACGGGATTACTCCTGGCTTTGCACTCAGAAATGACTCCTGGTGGTACTGGGGGACCCTATGGGATACTGAGAATCAAACCTGGGTCGGCTGCATGCAAGGCAAACCCCCTACCCGATGTGCTATCACTCTAGCCCCGTAAAGTTTGGTCATCTTTACTTTTTTTTTCACAGTTACAAAATTGTTCATGATAGGGTTTTAGTCATACAGTATTCCAACACCTGTCCCTACCCATGTACATTTCCTACCACCAGTGTCCCCAGTTTCCCTCCCGCCACCCTGCCCAGCCTGTCCCTCCAAGACAGGGGAGAAGGAGAAGGTCCTAATTTATGGCAGGCTGAACCCAGATGTAAAGATGTCTGCCTTTTTTCTTTTTAGGCTGGGGGAAAACCCAGTGATGCTCACGGGTTACTGCTGGCGTTGTGTTCAGAAATCACCCCTGGTAGTGCTCAGGGAACCATAGGGGATGCCGGGGATTGAACCCCGGTAAACTGTATGCAAGGCAAAAGCTCTCCTTGTCGAACCAGACAGAAAGGTCAGAAAGGTGTCAGGGTCTCAGGAAACATCACTGTATCACTGTCATCCTATTGCTCATCGATTCGCTCGAGTGGGCACCAGTAATGTCTCCGTTGTGTGACTTGTTGTTACTGTTTTTAGCATATCGAATATGCCACGGGTAGCTTGCCAAGCTCTGCTGTGTGGGCGAGATACTCTCCGTAGCTTGCCGGGCTCTCTGAGAGGGGCGGAGGAATCGAACCCGGGTCGGCCGTGTGCAAGGAAGGCAAACATCCTACCCGTTGTGCTATCACTCCAGCCTCTCAGGAACCTGATTATAATTATTTTTACAATTATTATTATTACAATTTTTTAGTTTTTGGGCAATGCTCAGGGGTCACTCACTCCTGACTCTGTGCTCAGGAATCACTCCTGATGGTGGTTAAGGGACCCTATGGGATGCCGAGGATTGAACCCAGGTCGGCTGCTAGGCGCAAATCAAATGCCCTCCCAGCAGTGCTGTCACTCGGCCCCACCTTATTATTTTTTATTTTTTGACCACACCCATCGGTGCCCAGGCTTATTCCTGGCTCTGCACTCAGGGATCACTCCTGGTGCTGCTCAGGAGATAATCTGGGATGCTGGGGATCAAACCCAGTTCGGCTCTGTGCAAGGCAAGTGCCTCATCCACTGCTGTACTATCTCTTTGGCCCCTCACAAATCATTTTATGGCTGTTACTACCAACTCTGAGTCATGGTCACTATCACCACGAGTGAAGTGGGGGTGCTATTGCAACAGGGTGTCTGATCGGCACTGATGGGGCTTTTGGGGGTTTTCCAAAAACCAGCATTACTTTTCTTCTTCTTCTTTTGGTATTGGAGCCACATCCAGTGGTGCTTCAGAGGTTACTCCTGGTTTTGTACTCAGGGGGATCGCTTTTGGTGGGCTCGGGAGTTGGGGGGGGGCGGCATATGGTGTGGCAGGGGTTGAACCCGGGTTGGCCACGAGTAAGGTAAGCACTTCACCTGCTATACTATCTCTCCGATCTTCCCAAATCAGCATTTCTTAGCCAGAACAGGGAAATTCATTGTGAATTCAAAGATGTGGCATATCTAAAGTGTTTCATCTACATAAGCAAAGTCCTGAGTTCAACGAGTACACCATGTCATAAAATCAGTATACGATAAAAAATAATACATGGGCTGGAGAGACAGTACAACAGAGAGGGCATCCGCCTTGCAAGCAGCCAACTTGGGTTTGATCCCTGATACCCCATATGCTGCCCCAAGCCTGCCATGGGTGGGGGATACCTGAGCACAGAGCCACGAGTCAGCACTGAGTCCTGGGTGCAGCCCCCCAAATCAAAGAGACATAGCATAAAATGTCATTATTATAATTCACATATTACTGAAGAAAGGAGGAAGGAAAGGTAAGCGGCCCAAGCAATGTCTATCTATCCCAGAGCTTGAGTCTCAGGCGTGCAAGAAAGTTTCTAGAAGCAGATTCCTTCCTGCTGAAGGGTCAGACTTCTTTCTTTTTATTTAGGGCCAGACCATCTGGGCGGTGCCCAGGACTTCCTGCTGGCTCTATGCTCAGAGATCACTCCCGAGGGGGTGCCAGGAGACCTGACAGGGTGCTGCGGATGGAACCTGGGCTGGCCTCTTGCAAGGCAAATGGCCTTTCCACGGTCCTATTGCTCCAGCACCTCCGTGGATCCTTTCTGGACCTCAGTGGATCCTTTCCGGGCTGTGTTTCAGACTGGGGGTTCCCGGAACCAGGAGGAGGCACAGCCCGGCCCATCATGATGCCCCCTGAGACCCAGGTCAGGGCCCACGTGTGAGTACCTGCTGCCGGCCTGAGATTTGCATCAGGTGTGTGTCATGTCTTGCCTACCACGGATTATGTTAGGCATGTGTGTCCACCTGTCGCCAAGAGGGTTCCCTAACAGGGCCCATTAGGTGACTTTGTGGGGGTGAGGGAGTCTCTCTGACCCTGGGCAGCTTGCATGCCTGTGCCAACCAAACAGGTATTAGCTCTCTGTCGCTCCTGAGCCATCAAGAACGACTTGCCAACACACAGTACCCTCTTGTGTTTTGTGTGTGTGTGTGTGTGTGTGTGTGTGTGACAGTGTTTGCTGGGATGGAAGAAAATCACTCCAGCACAGGCAACACCCCCTCCCACCCACTTGGGAAACGTTCTGGAATATTCTGGAACGTTCTGGAAGGTTCTGGAGGATCTCGCTCGCGGGCGCCACACGGCGGGGTCCGAGGATCCCACCGGACTTGTGGAGGGCGAGGAGGCGGGGCTGGGGGCGCGGCCAGGCGGATTTTCCCCCCCCCCACCCCCGCAAGCCGCGCACTCCGCCGCAAGCGGCAAACGCCTCCCGACGCGTGCCCGGCCTCTGGGAACCGCCTGCCGGAAGGGGCGGCCCCAGCGCCGGCGCGCGCGGCCATTGGCTGGCGTAGGGGGCGGGGCGGAGGCGGCCCCGCCCCGTGGCGGCGGCGGCGGCGGCGGCAGCGGCGGCGGTGAGCGCGGGCGGGCGCGCCGGGCGCGGGAGCTGCCGCCGTTGGGCCCCCCCGCGGCCTCCCCCCCCCCCCGAGCTCCGGACACCGTGCGGGGCAGGCCGGGCACCCGGTGAGCCCGGCGGGAGGTTGCCCCGCGCCGGGAGGCTGGGCCGGCGCCGAGGCGGTGGGGCCGGGCCTGGGGGGGAGGGGCGAGCCCCGAAAGAAGGCTCCCCGGGGGCGGTGACCCGGCCCTGCCGCGTGGACCCCGTCCGTGCTGCGTGAGCCGCCCCCCTCAGCCGCCGGTGCCCCCCTGCCGCGCACGGGTCCTTCTGCTCCGCTGCCTGCTCCCCGCTCTGCTCACCGAACCCCCCTCCTGTTGCTTGAACCCCCTGTTTTGCCACTGTCCGTACCTCTCGGTGCCCCGACTGCGCCCCGGGCCCCCTCTGCCCACGGGTTCTCTAACTGCCGGAATCCTCCCTGCTAACTGAACTCCCCTCCAGGGCCTGATCCCCCCCCACCTCTGCCATTGCTTCCTCAAACCCTCCCCCCTCTAGCTCCCTTGCGAACCTTCCAGCTCTGCTCAGTGGGCGCCCCCCTCACCCCGTGCCTGGTCCCACCCTCTGCTTTCTGCTCTTCCCTTGGCTGCCTGCACCCCCCTTCGCCTGGCTGAACCTCTTTCTTTTGCAGTGTCTGCCCCCACCCCTCACTGTGCTGGAACACCCGCCCCCCTCCGCTGCTGCAGGGAACCCCTTCTTTACCGCGACCCGCCCCCCCACCGCCCCCCCTGCTTTGCCTCTGAGCCCACCGACTTCTGGATGAGGTCACCGCCTCTGCAGCTGTCCCTGTCCTTTTCCGCCACAGGCCACCCGAAGGGGCGGGTGGGGAGGGTGGGGAGGCCCTGCGCCCCCGGCTCTGCTAGGATCCGAGCCCAGAAACGCTTTAGGAATCCATCCTCACCCGATGGCGGGCAGTCGGCTGGGTCTTATTTATTTAAAAAAAAAAAAAAAAAGCAAAGCAAAGAATGAACCCCTGAACCTCCCCCCCCACCCCCCAGGAGTCTGGCCAGGCCCCGGGCCCAGTGTCCGGGGGACCTCTCCCCAGGGCCGGGGTGTGCAGTGCAAGGGACAGGGACGCGCTCTGACCTGACCAACACCACCAGCCCTGCCCCTTCCCTTGCAGGGCTCCTCGGCTGGCCTGTGAGACCTGGCCGGGCCGGACTGGCCCACAGGCGCCTGTCACCATGGATGCCCAGTATGTCCTCTGCCAGTGGAGAAAGCGCTTGTGGCCTGCCAAGGTGACAGGAAGACCGCATCCTAGACGTGCTGGGGATTCCGAACCGCTTTTGGGTGACACAGGAAATCTCTTGTATCAGGAGACCCGGCGTGTTTGGGGTGGGGTCGGGGGGGGGGGGAAGAAGGCCCGTGTGCTGGCCTGGCGGTGAGGGGCTCAGGCCTGGGTGATTACAAAGTTGGGGCTGCTGAAAATGGCAGTTTTCCCCTGCCCCCACCTCCTCCATGGGGCTGGGGGGTACAGTGTTTAACCAGAGGCAGATGTCAAAAAAAACCCACCCAAACCAGGGGCCTGAGCAATATACAGCGGGGAGGCTGTTTGCCTTGCACGTGGTGGACCTGGGTTCGATCCCTGGCATGCCGTAGGGTCCCCCGAACGCCGCCAGGAGTCATTCCTGAGTGTAGAGCCAGGAGTGACCCCCTGAGCACCATTGGGTGTGACTCCCAAAAAAGAAAAGAAAAAAATCTAAACAACCTTAAGCAAATGGCAGGTGGCTGGAGGGGGGGAGGGGAGGTCAGGAACGTGAATTTCTAGCAATCCGGTAGGGAGACTTGCCTGGTGCAGCACCCAGGCCTGGTCTGTCTCTGGCTGACCCCTCAAGCCTCAGTTTTTTTCCCCTGTGATGCTGTGGTGGGGAGAGGGTGTCCCCCACCTCCCCTGCCCTGGGGCCCTGTTTGCAAGCTTTGTGTAAGTCCTGAAGTCTGAGTAATGCAGATTCTTCTTTTTTTTTGTTTTTTGGTGTTTTTTTTTTCCTGAATGTAGGTCTTGGACAGACCTGAGACGTTCACCAAATCTCAGAGGAAAAAGGAATTTTTTCTCAATGTTGAAATCCTCTCCCTAGATAAACAGTTAAGTGTCGAGATGTGGATTTTGTTTTATGCTTTGTGTGTGGCAGGGGTTAAATATTTTGGGGGGGCTGGAGCAATAGCACAGCGGGTAGGGCATTTGCCTTGCACGCGGCCGACCTGGCCGACCTGGGTTCGATTCCCAGCATCCCTTATTGTCCCCTGAGCACCGCCAGGGGTAATTCCTGAGTGCAGAGCCATGAGTAACCCCTGTGCATCGCCAAGTGTGACCCAAAAAGAAAAAAAAATACGTATATTTTTTTGGGGGTGGTGGCAGCTCCTTCCTCTGTGCTGTGGGATGGTTCCCTGATCCCTGGGGGTGCTGGGGGGGTCTTCTTGTGTGCCCCTGGATTTCCTGTGTGCCGAGCCTGCAGTCAGCTCACCAAAATCTCTTGGTTCCTCCAGACAAATTTATTTTTTCTTGAATGGGATTTCTGATATGTGTGTCCCCCTTCTTTCCCCCCCAAAAAAAAAAAAAAAAACGAATAACAGCTGTCTGTAAAGGCTTGTTAACTGGAGTTTTCGCTGGAGCTCGTGAGAAGCTTGGGTGTGTGGGGGGGAGTGATCATTTGGAAATGGGTAGGCGCCAGACGCAGTGGGGTGATGGATCTTTAGGGTTCACCTGGGAACAGTTCCACCCCAGGACTTGTGTCCCCAGCCCGGGAGATAGCTCAGAAGGCCGCAAAACCTCTAGTCTGCCCCATACCCCACTACGTATGGCCCCAAAGGCCAAACCAAAAGCAAACCTATGTGGGGCCGGAGCCGTAGTCCAGCGGGGAGGGCGAGGGCCTCGCACGTGGCTGACCCGGGCTCCATCCCCGGTGTCCCATAGGGTCCCCCAGGCCCTGCCAGGAGTCAGCCCTGAGCACCGCCAGATGTGCCCCTTCCCCCCCCCAAAAAAAAAGATAAACATGTCTTTGTTCCCGGAGACTTGGGTGACAGGCTGGGCTGTCACCTTGGAGGTTCCGCTCTTAAGAGGCAGACGAGGGGTCTCTGATCCTGGACCCCCCCCCCAAGTTTCCTGTCTATCCGTCTATCCTCTGGGACCTCAGTTCCCATGTCTGTCCGGTGGGGGTCCCAGCCCTTCTTCCCAGCTGCCCGCTGGTACATCCCAGCGAGGTGACAAGGTAACAATCTGGGTGAGCAGGGGGCTCCCCTCCAAGCTTCAGACATTTGGATTTGGTTTTTGGGTCCCACCTGGCCATGCTCAGGGCTGACTCCTTTGCACTTTGCATTGGGATCACTCTTCGCCGAGTTCGGGGGACCCTATGGGGGGAACCCTTTGGGGTGCCCCTTATGGGGTGCTGGGGATCAGTTTCCGGTCAGCTGTGTGCAAGGCAAGTGCCCTCCCTGCTGTCCTGGTTCTCCGGTCCCTAGGATTCATGTTTAACCTCTGCGGCCACGCTGACATTTTCTGTCTCCTTCTGTTCTCTCTCTCTCTCTCTCTCTCTCTCTCTGTTTTTTTTTGGCCCTCACCCGGCAGTGCTCAGGGGTTATTCTTGGCTCTGCACTCAGGAATCACTCCTGGTGGTCCTCTGGGGTGCCGGGTCTGCAGCCCTACCCGCTGTCCTATTGCTCTGGTCTTTTCGTTTTGTTTTAAAAGGGGTTCAAGACCTGGGTGTGGAGTCGTCATATAGCAGGTAGGGCACTTGCCCTGCACATGGCTGACCCGGGTTTGATACCTGGCACCACCCCTCAGCCCCCCATGGAGCACAGAGCCAGGGATAAACCCTGAGCCCCGCCAATTGTAACTCACTACCTATCCAAAAAAATAGTGGTGTGGGAGACCCTCCCCCTCATCCCGGCCCCCCTCCCTCTCCTGGTTGCCTCTCCCCATAGACCCGTGCCGCATTCAGCAAAATTGGGGGGTGCTTTTTGACGTGAAATTGATTTTGTCCTATGGTTTTTGTGTGACTTTTTCAAATTTGTGTATCATAACACTTATTTTAAAAATTATTCTTTCGGGGCTGGAGCAGTGGCACAGCGAGGAGGGCGTTTGTTTGCCTTACATGCGGTCAATCCGAGTTCGATCTCCAGCATCCCATATGGTCCCCTGAGCACTGCCAGGGGTAATTCCTGAGTGCAGAGCCAGGAGTAACCCCTGTGCATTGCCGGGTGTGACCCAAACAACAACAAAAAATTATTCTCTCCTTGCCTTAATCTTTATAACGCTGATACACCCCTATCAATCCTTCTAGGGGAAAGGGTAGATGATGCAGTGTTTAGAGGCTGCACCGTGGGGGCTGGCGCGGTGGGGCAGCGGGGTGGGGGCTTGCCTGGCACTGCCCCTGCAGTGAGGGTAGTGGCTTCTGAGCACAGTCCAGGCATGGCCTGAAGCCCTCCTCGGCTGGGATTCGGGGCCGGGGGTGGATGGCAAAGAAGGATCGCGAAGGAAGAAAATTGAATTCGGGGCCCCGACCGGGCAGTTCCCCGTGACCCTTTTGGGGCACTCGTCATGGTGGTGTCTGTCCCCTCCAGACTTAAGGTGAAGAGCTCGGCGGTGCAGACCCTGAGCCGCTCTCGAATCGAAGACATCGCCTCCTCGCTGGGTGAGAGCAGATTGGGCACCCCTCCCCCCACCTCCCCCCTCTCCCCTTTGTTCACTGGCCCACAGATTAGTGGCTCAGGAGGGGAAGGAAAAACTCAACTGCTTCCTTTAGACTTTCTAATTTCCCCCTCCTTCCTGGGCATGGGGGTGCAGGGGGGGGAATGAGGCTGGGGGTGGGGGTGGTAGCCTTCCCCAAGGCAGCGACAGGAGGACCCTCAGGGGCCCCAACCCAAATGTTCCCAGAGGCCTCCCAGATGCAGTCCCAACCCCTTGCGGGAACCCGAAGCTTAGATTCTGGAACTGGAGCTAGTGAGACCCCCCCCCCCTTTGCATGGTTTGGCCTTTGCCCCGTCCCAACCCCCACTCCCGCTGTGGCCTTTTCTTCCTTGCCCCAATGGGGCTGTGGGGGTCCCCGCTTGGATGACCAGATGACAGCACCGTGGGAGAGCTGGCCTGTGGGGGAGGCCCTGGGCAGGCCAGAGGTGGGGGTGCGGCTGGCTCACGGCGCCCGCCCATGTCTCCCCTGCACGCCGCAGCCTCGCCGGACGCTGTGCCCAGCACGCCCGTGGAGGAACTGACCTACCGGCGCTCCCTTCGGGTGGCACTGGACCTTCTGAACCCCAGCACCCCCAGCCCTCGGGAGGCAGGAGCTCCGGAGGACGCCGGGACCCCCCTGGCCCCCGAAGCTGTCACTGACACCGCCACCGCGAGGGGGGACGCAGCTGGGCTTGGCGCTGGGGAGCAGGACCCGGCGCGGCAGGACCCGGCGGGCTCAGCTCCTTGGGAAGAGGATCCCCAGTGCCCCTCGGACCCCAGCAGGGAGCCGGAGAGCCCGCAGCCCCCCGGGGCAGACCGGCCCCCCTCGGACCTTCCCGCTGCCCCCTGCTCGCCTCCTAGGGCCAGCGCCCCAGACTGTGACTGCGAGTTGCCTTCAGGGGACCCCACGGGGCCCCCAGAGTCCGGAGCTGGACCCCCCAAGCGACTGCGCCTGGACAGCAGCCGAGAGCCCGAGCCGGCACTGTCCACCGAGCCGGAGGCGAAAGCCTGCACCCCCCCACACAGCCCGCCGAGCCCGGGGCCCCCGGCCCCCGAGAAGCTGGAGGGAGGTAAAGGTGGGGGGAGGGGGCTGCATTCCAGACCTCTCTCCGATCCCCCCAGGAGTCACCCCCCTGCCCTAAATGGACCTGGGGCCTCTGTGCCTGGCCGCTCTGGGATTTGGGGTTTCTGTATTTTACTTTCGGTTTGGGGGCCACACCCGGTGGTGCCTGGGGTTTGTTTACTCCTGGCTCTGCACTCAGATCACTCCTGGCGGTGCTCGGGGCCCCTTCTGGGGTTCGGGGAAGGGCCGCATGCAAGGCCAGTGCCCTCTTACTGTCCCATCGCTCTGGCCCTGGCTTTATTTATTAATTTTTTTTGCTGGGGCAGGGGAATGGGGGTGTGTGTGGTTTGGGTTGTTGCTGGGAGTCCCAGCTATTCCCGGCAGGCGCTGAGCAGGGCCACTCCCTCGGCTCACTTTGGGGTGACTCATGCACGCATGGAACCCCGCAGGTGTGTCCGCAGGAAGGAGCCTGCAGCAGTGCACCCGCCCCTGCCCCTCCTGCCTCTGCCCTGGGCCCCTTCAGCTGACTGGGCCTGTCCCTTATTTCTGCATGACCAGCTGTGGTCAACCACAGACATGTCGGCTCAGGGGCGTGGGGACGGTGGTCATCGCCCCCTGGTGCTCCACAGCCCCCCTCCACCCAGCCTGTCTCCTTTCTCTGGCCCCTCTCCCTGGGCTCCCAAGTTGTCCTTTGTCATGGAGCGTGATGTCTGGGAAGGGATTCCCTGCCCGCTCACCCATGCAGGTGGCCCGCAGGGGTGAGCCCAGGCGGCCCAGTGACCGGCCCCGCTGTCCCCCCCCACTTTCTGTAGCTGACTGGCCGTCCTGCGTGGAGTCCATGGAGCTGAGCTCGATTCAGTCTCTCCTGGAGGAAGAGGAGGACGACGAGGAGCCGCCCAGAATCCTTTTATATCATGGTACGGGGGCTGGGGGGCCCACTGAGGGAACCCTCACAGGCAGGACAGTGAAGCATCCCCGAGGGACCAGGGCCCCGAGCAGAGCTGCTGTAGTGCCGGGGGACCTGGAGAGAATCGGGGCTCCGACCTTCCTTGGAGAGAGTCCGTCTTTCTTTGCAGTTGTGTTGGTTCAGGGGCTCACACAGTGGTGCTCAGGGCCCCTCCAGCCTGCAAAGCTGCGTCCAGCCCTTGGAGCCTCCTCTTCTTTGTTTTTTTTTGCCACACCCAGTGGTGCTCAAGGCTGACTCCTGGTTCTGTGCTCAGGGAACTCGGGGACCCCGTGGGATGCCTGGGATGGGATCGAACCCGGGTTGTGCAAGGCCATGCCTTCCGTGCTGTGCTGTCAGCTCTTACTCAGGCCCTTTTGTCTGGAAAACCTTCTGTATTTGAGCTCTGTCTCCCTCCCAATGCCCCAGATCTCTCGGGCAGCAGTGCCTAGCCGTGGGGACCCCAACTTGGGCCTTGGTGCAGGCAGCTGTCCCCCACCTCTGTCTGTGCAGTGAAATAGAGAGACGCGTTCTTAAGAACACAGGGCCCTGGGCCCTGAGCAGGGAGGTGCTGGCCTTGCCGTCCCTGGCACTGCTTAGGGTCCCCCGCACCCCACCAGGGCAGGCACAGAGCCAGGCACCCGGGCACCATTGGGTATGGCTCCAAAATCAAAACCGAAAGAGAAAAAAGAAAGAAAGACAGCATCTCTGGCGGGGAGAGAATGGAGGGGTCTCCGGAAGGTGAAAGAAAAGACTCCCATGTGCAGCTGAGATGCGGGCGACCGCCAGGGTGGGGAACAGCGGCCACCAGCTGGGGGACCGGGTGCCGGAGGACTTGACTAACGACCCGAGCTATAGTCAGTAAATTTACAGGAGAGAGAAAGATTTGCCGAGGAGGGCCCGGTGGGTCCTGGTGGAAGGATGGTGGCGCCGGGGGTGGGGTTGGAATTGGCACATTGAATGCAGGAACTGTGTCACCGTCAGCTTTGTTCCTTGGGTGAGTTTTGCTCTGTTGCAGTCAGGGCTGACTCCTGGCTCTGCGCTCAGGGGTCACCCCAGTTGGTGCTCCGGGCCCTGTCTGGGATGCCGGGGATTGAACCGGAATCGGTCTCGGGCAAGGCGAGCGCCCTCCCCACTGTACTCTCTCTCCAACCCCGTTATCCTCTTATAAATTTAGGTGCCGAGATTTTGTTTTACAAAATTAATTTCAAGGACCGGAGCGATAGTACAGCTAGTAAAGCGCTTGCCTTGCACAGGGCCGACCCGGGTTTGATCCCCAGTTTTCCATAGGGTCCCCCAGGCGTCGCCAGGAGGGAGTCCTTCGTGCAGAGCCAGGAGTAACCCCTGAGCATTGCTGGGTGTGGACCAAAAACTGGATTTTTTTTTTTTCGGCATAGACAAAAAAGGTCAAAGGGCCGGAGTGATGCTTTGTGGCAGTTGGGTTCAAGCCCGGACACCCTCCTGGCACCCTGAATACCACTGGGCTTGACCCCTAATCATGGAACAGGCTGTTTTCCCCAAGTACCACTGGGGTGGCATTAAACCCACAATTTGGGGAAGCGATAGTCCAGTGGGGAGGGCGTTGGCCTTGCACTCCACCCACCTGGGTTCGATCTCTAGCACCCCATGGGGTCCCCCAAGCCCCGCCGGGAGTGGTCCCCGAGCATAGAGCCAGGAGTCAGCCCTGAGCACTGTCAGGTGTGGTTCAAAAAGCAAAATCTGGGGGTCTGGGGGTGGAGCTCCAAGCATGATCCCCAGCCCTGCCTTTTTTTCTTGGATAACAGAGACGCCTCGGGTGTCAGGGTCCCCCGGTTCTCTGCTTCCCTGTGTCCCCACCTGGCGGCCCCCCATGGGGTCACAGTCCCAAATCTCACATCTGGCCACCCGTGGCCTTGGTGTGGGGCTGGGGTTATGGAGGGTGGCTCGTAAACCCTCTCCATGTCTCGGCTTGGAGGTGCCCACAGCCCCCCGCAGTGTATGGGTCGTAAATCCCGCAGGGGCAGGGTTCTGGGGGCTGGGGCTTCGCGCCCCTTATCTCTGTTTGTTCCTGGTTCTCCGTCTGTCCTTCCACCCTTCCTCGTTCTAGAACCCCGCTCGTTTGAGGTTGGAATGCTGGTCTGGCTCAAGTACCAAAAATACCCCTTTTGGCCAGCGGTGGTAAGAGCGCGCCCCATCTGGGGGTGGGGGGTGAGGGTCAGCAGGGTCCCGCAGGGCCTCAGATGCGGGGGACCTGTCCCCTGAAGCCAGGTGTGTCTGCTTCTCACCCCGGAAACGGCTCACGTTGCTGCAACCCTGTGTGGCCCTTCAGTTGCTTTATTATCAGGGATCTTTGTTGACTTGGGGGGATGTCTTTGTTTTGGGGGGGGGCTCTCTGGATGATTCCCCGGAAAGGCTACTCCTGGTGCTTGGGGGGATTGCTCCTGGCATGGGGGGCAGAGGTGTTGGGGATCCACCCTGCACTCTGAGCCGCCTTTCTGAGCGTGTGTGGTGCTTCTGTTGTCTGGTATCCTGGGGGTGCATGGCCAGAACCCCCCGGAGCAGAGTTAGGGGGGTCAGTGTCCCCCTGGCTGCAGTGGGCGTCCTATGTCAGTGTCCGAGTTTTGGGGGGAGGTGGCCTGGCCGCCACAGAGACTGGACCCCCCTATTCAGTGCGGGGCCAGATGCGTTCAAGGTGTGTGGGGGGTGCACTGTCACTTTGGGGCATGCCTCCGGCACCCACACCTGGGCTCCCTCCCCTCCAGCCCAGACATGCAGGTGGCAACAAAGCAGGGTCCCCCAGCCCCAACCCACCCCCCAACAGCCACGCGGGGCTTTGCTCCTTGTCTGTCTTGTGCAGACAACATGCAGGGCTTTTGTTTGGGGGGCTACACCCAACAGTGCTCAGGGGTCACTCCTGGTGGGGCTGGGGGAACCCTGTGGGGTGCCGGGGATGAAGCCCAGGGTGAACGCCCATGCCTTGCCACATTGTGAGGGTTTCGTGAGGGTCTTGACAAAGTGCCACCCGCCACTCCCCTTCCTCACTTGGCTGTCTGGGCACCGCCGCAGGTCAAAAGCATCCGGCGCCGGGACCGGAAGGCCAGCGTGCTCTTCATCGAGGGCGACATGGACCCCAAGGGCCGAGGGTACAGGCTTGTGGGACTGTTCACGGGCGGGGGCGGGGTGGGGGGAGCTGAGACCCAGCTGGGTTCCCCCGGGCCTGTGTGAGTCCTGGGGTGCACCGTGCACCCCCTCCCCTCCCCCGGGCGGGCGGTCTCTGTCCGCGAGCGCCGCGTATTCAGGCTGCTGCCCGCTGCCCTCAGCATCGCCGTGTCCCTGCGGAGGCTGAAGCACTTTGACTGCAAGGAGAAGCAAGCCCTGCTGGTAGGTGGGGGGGCGCTGACTGGTGCAGCCGTGGGTGTGCGGGACGGTGGAGTGGCCCATGCGGGACTCGGGCTGGCCAGTGGCAGGCCCTGGTGTCCCGTCACATCCCCCTCGTGGGGGGACGGGCTGGGTGGCTGCTCAGCTCACAAAGCCCAGCGCAGGCTTTGCAGAGCTTGGACTAGCCCCCCGTCCCCGTGAATCCACCCCCAGACTGAGTGGGTGCGGGGCCAGAGGGACAGGAAGCAGGGAGGGCACTGGCCTTGCACGCGGCTGACCCGGGTTCAGTGCCCAGCACCCCATTAGAGTCCCCGAGCCCCGCCAGGAATCATCCCTGAGCACTGCCGGGCATGGCAAGGACCGGGTAGATGGGGTCCCGCAGACACGCCCCCTCTGCTCGCGGTGGGGGGTCGTGAGTGAAGCTGGGGGATGGTTAGGGGGAGGCTACCCCACACATCTTGTCCCGCCGCCCTGACCAGGTCAGTGCTCTGCTCTGGGGGGCCTGGGGCTGCCGTTGACCACACGGCCTGGGCACTCTCAGCCTTGGGGGGCAGGTGGGGTTGAGTGTGTGTTTGGGAACCAGGGCAGGAGGCTGCCGTGATCCCCGGCCGGAGGGGGCCTGGGTCACCGCCTGCCCCCCCCCCCCAGGGGCCCAGTGCAGTGGGCGCAGGGCCTTTCTGGGGGGTGCCTCTTGGGGTCTTGCCTTCCCTGCACGTGACTTGTGTGTGCCGTGACGTGGGTGTCGGGCCTCACCGGCACCCGGGACTCACCCTCTATTGGGGGGCTCTTCTGTTCCTGAACCCTTTCTGGGCCTCCTCCCTTTGGAGACTTTTTTTTTTTTTCTTTTTTTGGGTCACACCTGGCGATGCACAGGGGTTACTCCTGGCTCTGCACTCAAGAATCACCCCTGGCCGTGCTCAGGGGACCATATGGGATGCTGGGAATCGAACCCGGGTCGGCCGCGTGCAAGGCAAACGCCCTACCCGCTGTGCTATCGCTCTAGCCCCTGGAGACTTTTTTTTTTTATCGCACCCAGCAGCGCTCAGGGCCCTGCAGTGCCGGTGCCGGGGGCCCAAGGCGGGCGTCCCCTCCGGCCAGCAGAGCCCGAGCTCCGGCCCAGCACCACACTCAGGGGCCGTAGATGCGGGAGGTGCTCCAGGGGGCCCCACTGAGGCTGCCGTCTGCCCCCCTAGACTGAGGCCAAGGAGGAATTCGAGCAGGCCATTGGCTGGTGCGTGTCCCTCATCACCGACTACAGGGTCCGCCTGGGTATGTGCGCTGCGGGGTGGGGGGCCCAGGGCAGGGGATAGGTGGGAGGGTGAGGGGCTCAGGGCCTCCATGCAGGTAGTGGAGGGTGGCTGAGCATTTCCTTCCGGCCAGAGTCCCCTCCTTCTCCCGTCCTGTCTGTCCGTCCTGTCTGTCCGTCCCGTCTGTCTGTCCCAGCTATCTGCCTGTAAGGGACCTTTAGATCAGTGTCCCCCGGACTCAGTGCCAAAACACTCTGGGGTGCGACTCGGGGCTCCTTCCTGCTTGTCCACTTGAAGGGTGTCTGTGCCTGGGCTGCGGGTGCTGAGTGATGGGGGTGGGTCTTTGATGGGGGACTGAGTGACGGGAAGGTCCTGAGGAACGAGGTGGGTCTGTGGAGGGGGCTGAGTAATGGGGTGAGTCTGTGACAGGAGGGCTGAGTGATAGGTGGGGCCTGAGTGACAGGTGGTGGGCCTGGGTGGCAGGTAGGGGTGCTGAGTGACGGGTGGGGGTGCTGAGTGACGGGTGGGATGCTTAGTGCTGGTGGGGGTGCTGAGTGACGGGTGGGGGTGCTAGTGACAGGTGGGGCACTGAGTGGGCTCCCTGCAGACCCCTCAACTTGCTCCGAGGGCCGTGTTTCTAACTCCTGCATTGGGCTCCCACGACCCCTCCTGCTGACCCGCTGCTCCCGTGGCTGGGGGCAGGCAAGGGCATCCCCGTCCGTGTGGGACTTGGTGCCCACCTTAGCGTGAGCCTGGATGCTCCCCCCCCCACAGGCTGCGGCTCCTTCTCCGGCTCTTTCCTGGAGTACTACGCTGCTGACATCAGTAAGTGGCTGCACCCTTTGTGAAGGGGCGGGGGGCAGGGGGTTCCCCATCCTTAAGAAGCTGTGGGCTCCTGACCCAGCCAGTTTTCGGGGTCTGCTGGTAGCGGACTCTGCAGCTCCCCACCCTCCTGGCTGGGCCATATCCATGACTCCACAAGCCCCATGCATCTGGGGGTTCTGCTGCACCCCCATTCTCCATGTCCAAGAACTGCAGACTGGAAGCTGGCAAAGTTGGGACGAGGGGCCCGTGGGAGGAAGAGGGTCTCCCCGGGACCTGGGGGGCCCCTCCCCCACACAGCGTCCCTCCGCGCAGGCTACCCCGTGCGCAAGTCCATCCAGCGGGACGTCCTGGGGACCCGCTTCCCGCCGCTGAGCGCGGGGGCCCCCGAGGAGCCAGCGGAGGGGAGCCCGTGGGGCCGGCGGCCCCCGTGCCGGAAGGTGCTCCCCGACCGCTCCCGCGCCGCCCGCGACCGCGCCAACCAGAAGCTGGTGGAGTACATCGTGAAGGCGCGGGGCGCCGAGGGCCACCTGCGTGACATCCTCAAGAACCGCAAGCAGTCGCGGTGGCTGAAGACCTTCCTGAGCTCGGCCCAGTGTGTGACGTGCGTGGAGACGTACTTGGAGGACGAGGCCCAGCTGGACCTGGTGGTGAAGTACCTGCAGGGCGTGTGCCGCGACGCGGGCCCCGGGCTGCTGGCGCGCATCAACGGGGACCGGATCCGCTTCATCCTCGACGTGCTGCTGCCGGAGGTGAGGGGCGGGGCCGGGGCTGTGATGGGGGGCGGGGCCTGGGCTATGGGGGCGGGGCCTGTGCGGCAGGGGTGGGGCTGGGTGGGGTGGAGTGGTGGGGGCAGAAACCAAGGGGGCATGTGTGCTCTTCTGCCACTGGCCACTGGCCACAGTGGGTGGGGTGGAGGTCACAGCTCAGTCCTTTCTTAGTCTCTTCATTCTGGGGCCACAGCCAGCAGTGCTTAGAGCTTACTCCTGGCACTGAGCTCGGTGAGCACTCCTGATAGGGGGTTCAGGGCACTCTCTGCTCTTCTCCACCAATATTCGTTAATATGATAAATCTGCTTCCCATGACATGCCAGGGGTTGAACTCAGGTTAGCCGCGTGCAAGGCAAGCGCCTGCCCACTGTTCTCTGTCTCTCTGGCCTTTCCCAAAGTATATAATATAGGGGCTGGAGCAATAGCACAGCGGGTAGGGTGTTTGCCTTGCACGCAGCCGACCCGGGTTCGATTCCCAGCATCCCATATGGTCCCCTGAGCACCGCCAGGGGTGATTCCTGAGTGCAGAGCCAGGAGTAACCTCTGCATTGCTGGGTGTGACCCAAAAAGAAGAAAATATATATATATATATATAATGTATAGGGGCTAGAGTGATAGCACAGCGGGTAGCGCGTTCGCCTTTCACACAGCCGACCTGTGTTTGATTCCTCCGCCCCTCTCAGAGAGCCCGGCAAGCTACCGAGAGTATCGCGCCCGCCTGGCAGAGCCTGGCAAGCTACCTGTGGCATATTGGTTATACCAAAAACAGTAACAATAAGTCTCAATGAGAGACGTTACTGGTGCCCACTTGAGCAAATCGATGAGCAACGGGATGACAGTGACAGTGACAGGAGTGATAGCACAGCGGGTAGGGCGTTTGCCTTGCACGCGGCTGACCCAGGTTCGATTCCCAGCATCCCATATGGTTTCTTGAGCACCCCCAGGGGTAATTTCTGAGTGCAGAGCCAGGAGTGACCCCTGTGCATCGCCGCCGGGTATGATCCAAAAAGCAAAAAACATATATATAACTTATAAATACATATATATACATATATATGTATGTGTGTATGTACTGGAGCAATAGCACAGCGGGTAGGGCATTTGTCTTGCACGCGGCCGACCTGGGTTCAATCCCCGGCATCCCATATGGTCCCCCAAGCACTGCCAGGAGTAATTCCTGAGTGCAAAGCCAGGAGTAACCCCTGAGCATCGCTGGGTGTGACCCAAAAAGCAAAAAAAAAAAAAAAAAATAGCACAGTGGGTAGGGTGTTTGCCTTGCTTGCGGCCGATCTGGGTTTGATTCCTCCGTCCCTCTTGGATAGCCTGGCAAGGTATCAAGAGTATCCCGCCTGTACGGCAGAGCCTGGCAAGCTACCCATGGCGTATTTGATATGCCAAAAACAATAACAAGAAGTCTCACAATGGAAACGTTACCGGTGCTCGCTTGAGCAATTCAGTGAACAATGGGATGACAGTGACAGTGTTATATATGTATATAACATTTTGGGTTTTGTGCTGTACCCAGAAGTGCTCAGGCCTTACTCCTGGCTCTTCACTGAGTAAGTATTCCTGGCGGGAGTCCGGGACCATATGGGATCAAACCCAGGTCAGCCGTGTGCAAGGCAGATCCCTCCCCACTGTACTGTCTCTCTGCTCTTCTCCACCAATATTTGTTAATATGATAAATCTGCTTCCCATGATGTGTGTGTGCAAGAATGTATGTGGTTGTATGTATGTGGTTGTGCGTGGGTGTGCACGTTCCTGTTCGGTACCACCCAAACCTCGAGACCGCCAGAATTGAGGTACAGGGGTGTCTCTGCAGCCCGAACTGTTGCTCAGTACTGTGCCTCCTCCAGGCGGTCATATGTGCCATCTCTGCCGTGGACGCTGTGGACTACAAGACGGCCGAGGAGAAGTACATCAAGGGACCCTCGCTCGGCTACCGGTAGCGCTGGGCCCTGACGGGCTCACCTGTCCCCTGTCTCTCTCGCGCCCTTCCTTGGGGAGAGCCCCTCCGAGCCATGACACCCCAGCGGGGCTCCCCACGGCTTTGCCAGAGTGGAGTTTCCAGAGTGGATCGTGGGGTTGGGGCAGACAGACGGGGACGCAGACGCCTAGGCCCCAGCCTGCTGGCAGCCATGTCCCGGGACACAGGGTGATCAAGACATCTCTGCTCTGGCAGCCCGTGCCCCTAATCCCAGTGCTGGGCGGGGTGCCAGGACCCGTGGCGGGAGCAGACGACAGTGACACAGGTGGGGGTCTGGGCCCAGCCGGCTCTACTGGGCACGCTGCCAAGACCCCTGCCCAGGTTCATACCAGGAGGGCGCAGAGGTCCCTTGTAGCACTGACTGAGCAGAATTTTCTGGAACCGAGGGGCTGACTCCAACAAGCTGTTTGTTATCAACACAGCTTTTTTTTTTTTTTTTTTTTTTTTTACTTTTGGGTCATTCCTGGTGATGCTCAGGGCTTACTCCTGGCTCTGCAGTCAGGAATCACTCCTGGTGGCGCTCTGGGGGGCCCTATAGGATGCTGGGGATCGAACCCTGGCTTGCTGAGTGCAAGACAAATGCCCTCCGTGCTGTACTGTTTCTCCGGACCCCATCAGCACTTCTTTTCTTATTTTCTTACTATTTGGGCCACACCCAGCTGCACTCACGTCTTTTTCCTGGCTTTGCACTCAGGGATCACTCTGGCAGGGATCAGGGGGGACCTTAAGGGGTGCCGGGGATTGAACCTAGGTCTGTTGTGTACAAGGCAAGTGCCTTCCCCGCTGTCTGGTCATTGAAGGGGTCTCAGGGATACAGGAACCCCATTCTCTGCAGGGCGTGACCCTCCCACCAGCATCTCCAGAACATTCTGCGAAATAGCCCAGTGGGCAGGGCACTCGCCTTCCACCCAGCCACCCGGGTTTGATCCTGGCACCCCACAGAAGGAAACAAAAACAAGGTTCTCCCCCAGCCCCATGGAACTCTGTCTCCAGGAAACAGCTGTTAATCATGCTGCCCCCTCCCTTGTGTGCCTGGACCCCTCAGCAAAGCCTCTTCCCCGCTTTGTCTTGCAGGGAGAGAGAGATCTTTGACAACCAGCTCCTGGAAGAGAGGAGCCGCCGCGGCTGCTGAGGGCCCAGGCTGCGGGTGTGGGCTCCGGCCACCTGCCCCGCCCGCGCCCTGCAGCCCCCCTCCCGACCACCACCGGCGCCCCCGCCCCGCCCCCAGGCTCTCTCCCCTCACCCGGCCACCTCAGCTGTAGATGCAGATCCTGGGGGTTCCCCATGGCAGGAGGCACCCCTTGGGTTCTGTTTTCCAGCACCATCTGCTGCTGCCCCCGGGACTCCCTTTCTGGAAGGCTCTGCCGAGTCTGCATGTTCCGGGGCAGAGTCTGACAATCCGCAGTCCCTCGGGACCGCCACGCGCAGCTCCGGGAATGTCGGGGAACAGCCCAGAAGCCTCCCCCTAGCCCCCCGCAACCCACCCTCGATGGCCTCCTGCCATGGCCCTCGGGGGGGTGCCACCTGATGTGCACCCCAGTACCTCATATCACCCCATTGCCCCCGATTCCTGTGACACCGCGTGGCCCGGATACAGGCGTCTGTTTACCCTGGGGTGAGCGGGGCATGGGCCTGCCGAGACCCCCCACTCCCCTCCCGGGAGATCCTGATAGACACCCCACCCGCGCTCGTGGATTGTTTATTCTAGCTCGTGTGCGCGTGCTTGGTGCCGTGGGGTGGGGGGCTCTCGGAGGAGGGGCGTTGGAGCTGCTGACACCATCAGGGGCCAGGGGAGACCCAGCGCAGCGGCCCGAGGACCCACCTACGTTACGCGCCTGGGGAGCCCCTTGCCACGTGCCCCGGGACTGCGTGGTTAAGTATTTTTTTATGCCGTTTTCTTTGCTGCCCTGCCTGTGGTTTTTGGCTTTGACGTCGGATGAACTGTTCTTAAGGATTAAATATTGTTTCGGTTTCCGGCTTAGCTTTCTCACCCACCTGCCAGCCCCTCCTCCCCCCATAGCCCCTTTGGGGTGCGCTCTGGGCGGGGCTGTTGATACTCCACTGGCTGCTGGACAGTGGGCTAGGAAGACGCCCCTTTGGCCCGGCCGACCTGTCGGATGGGGAGTGCGCTAGAAGATCCTGAGAAGGCGGAAGCGGGTATAGCAGCTGTTTTCAGAACCACAAGAGGTGTCCCCCCTCATCCCAGCACCCTTGGAGCAGCAGGGGGCACCCCAGCCTCGACCGGTGGATGCCCACAATCCTTCACCACAGAACCGGGCCTCTCCCCAACACCCAGCATGGCTGACCCTGGGCTTGGTCTTACGGCCGGGCCGTTCACAGTACGGGGTGCCGGCAACATCCCCCATCTATGCACTGGAGGCTGAAGACCACCCCCCACCCCCTCTGCCAGTGCAGAAACACGCCTGTGTCTGCACCGAGTGGGGCTTTGTTGTCCGGTGCAGCACCCCTGCACTTCACCCCCTCTCCTCCCTAACTGAAGCAAGCCCCAGGAAGCAGGGGGCCGGGTCTTCTCACCCACACCTCTCGTCACCCACACCATCTTTCCTGAAGAGCTGTGGGTTGTGGTTTTGTGTTTTGGGGGGACACACCTCAGAGTTTACTCCTGGCTGTGCTCAGGGATCCTGCAGGCTCGGGATCTAACCTGGTGGCCTCCCTGCTCCCCCCCAACTTTCCTCCTCCCCCCCTCCCTCCAGCCTCTGCTCTTCCCCCCACTTCCTATCAGCCCCTCCTCTCTTCACCCTACCCCCTCCTCACCCCCCCCAACTCCTTCTTTGCCCTCTGGCACCCCCATCTCGACTCACCAGCGTCTCCAGAAACACGGCGTCCCCCATTTCCCTGCACGCCCCAGGTTCCTAATCGGGTTTGCCCCCCCCCCCCAACCCTCACACAGAGAGGGTCACTGCAGAGTGACTGCACATGTGCCACCCTACCTCCTCCACCTCTTTGAAGTGTCTTTGCTTGTCATGGGCTCTTGGGGGCGCTCCGGCTGTTGCCATCGGACAATTGTCTGTGTTAATCAGGGACCACCCCCTCAGGGACATTCAGGGGCCAGGGGACTGGAGCACAGCTTGGGTGTCAATCACGGTTCAACTGCTGGCTGATGTGGGGTGAGCCTGGGGGCTATGTAGGCGCTTTCTGTGCAGCAGGCACTCAAGCACAGGCTACTAACATGAAGTCACAAACCCAGGAAGGGCCATTTCAGACTGGTGGGATGCGTTGGCACAGCTTTAGGGGGGCTTGTTGTGGGGGCGGGCAGGGGGGACCCTGACCTACACCTACCCAGCCTCTGGGTCCCTGTGGGGTAACTGCCATGCACCTGGCAAACCAGTTACAAATTGCTCCACTCACCTGGACTTGTAAGCCTGAGTTTCCCCAATGCATAAAAAGGGTATCTAAGGGGCTAGAGATACAGTATAGTGGGTAGGGCGTTTGCCTTGCATGTGGACCAACCCAGGTTCGAGTCCCAGCACCCCATGTGGTCCCCCAGCACCGCCAGGAGTAACCCTTGTGCATCATCAGATATGATGGTGTGATTGGGGAAAAAAAAAAGGGTACAGAGCAGGGATGTCAAAGTTAAACTCTTAAGGCTAAAGAGATAGCACAGCGGGTAGGGCAGTTGCCATGCATGCAGCCGACCTGAGTTTGATTCCCAGCATCCCACATGGTCCCCGAGCACCACCAGGAGTAATTCCTGAGTGCATGAGCCAGGAGTGACCCCCCAAAAAAGAAGTTACTTTAACCAGTATTTTCACTGGATGTTCAATTGTTTAGCAAGTTTCCACCATAGTCTTTTTTTTTCCCCCCAAAAAAATATGGGCATATATTTCAAAACCTTGGGGCCAGAGAGATAATACAGGGGTGAGGGCTCTTGGTTTGCATTCAGCCAACCCTGCTTTAATCCCCACCACTGTGTAAGGTCCCTCAGATCCCTCCAGGAGAGATCCCTGAGCACCGCTGAGTGGGACCCCAGGGAAACAATTGCAGCATAACCCTCCTCTTTCAGGACATGTGCTGAGCAGAGTTTGAAATGGCATGTGTGGAATGGGTTTGAAAATAATTGGCCAGGGAGAGGCCGACAGCTGTGCAGAGATGGCAGTGACAGGCCACGGGGACTCTGTTTATTCATCACAGGAAGGACACTTGGATTTCATTTTTGAGCATGCTGAGACATTACAATAATAGAAAAGAATTTATTTTGATGAAGCAAGATAGTTTTTATTGAAACTTGCTTAAAAAGATAAGAGGGGAGACTGACCACCGCCAGGAGTAATTACTGAGTGCATGAGCCAGGAGTAACCAACCCCTGAGCATCGCCGGGTGTGACCCAAAAAGCCAAAAAAAAAAAAGATGGGAGAGAAAGAAACAGTTACAGAGAACACATGTTTTTCCAGAATGGAAACAGGTAAAGGATGTAAGCAAGCAGCAAAGATACATGTTCAAGGGATATTGAAGGAACCCTTAAGATTAGTTTCTGGGGCAATACCGGCACCCTACGAGAGTGTAATAAATTCCACTTACATTTACGGGGAGGAAAAGTCCCCAAACCAAAACACCTGCCGAAACCCGGGAGCGAACCAGGGACCTTTAGATCTTCAGTCTAACGCTCTCCCAACTGAGCTATTTCGGCGACGGCAGAGAGTTTGCTCACACTATAACTCCGCCCCGAGTCGCGCCCTTCGTGCGCCGGCGCAGTGCCCTCCGCGGGAGCGGGCCGCGCATGCCTCGTAGGGAGACGCGGTCGAGTAGTCGACAGCGTTGTCTCTGTGGCGCAATCGGTTAGCGCGTTCGGCTGTTAACCGAAAGGTTGGTGGTTCGAGCCCACCCAGGGACGCACGCTTAGCTTTTGTTTCAGGGCGGGGAAGAAAAGGTCGGGTGGCTCTCCCTGCTTTTGGCGGGACCCGTCTCACTTCTCCTCTTTCCCCTAGAGCGGCGAAAGTGGGGGGAGGGGGGGCGCTCTGGATAGGACAGGCACGAAAGAGCTGAGCGGAACGTCCGGACTTCCGGTTCCCGCGCGCCTTACGGCCCCTTTACGGTGACGGACGGACCGCGGCCACCCGGAGCGCTCTCGCGAAAGGACCTCAGAGGTTGTCTGAAGGCCGCGGCCAACATGGCGGCGCTAGCGGGTGAGCGGGCGGTGTGCGGGCCCCGCTGCTCCGGTTCCGGTCCGGCCCGGCCGGGTCCCGGTCCCGCAGCCGGGCTGTAGGCGGCGATGCGGAAGCCGGGCGCGTCGAACTGAGGCGGAGGCCAGCGGGGGACGGGCACGGCGGGACGCTGCCCTTGACATGCCCGGGAGGGGGAGGTGACCCTGGCCTCGGCGCCCCGACAGGCAGGGAAACTGAGGCGCGGAGACGGGGTGGGGGCTCGGACACCCCCGGGAGAGCGGACCTGGCCCGCCGCAGCCACTGGGTCTCTGGAGTTCGCCGTTCGAGTGCTCGGAAGCCGGGGCCGGCCGGGGCCCCGCGCTGCCTGTCAATCATGCCCGGCCGGCTGGTCGCGGGGCCGCTTGGCGTGGGGGCCGCGGTGGGCCCCGGGCTTTCCGGAGCGTCCCCGGACCCGGGTGGGGAACGTCTCTGATTTGGCTTGGTGCGGAGCCAGCGGCCCTGCTCTTCATCGCTGGTGACGCGCTGTCGAAAGTGTCGCCCCCCACTAGGACCTGGGCGGACGCGGGTGCGAGTTCACCCGCGGGATCCTCAGCGGTTGCCCCCCGTGGAGAATCCCTGGGAGCACTGGGGAAGGGAGCTCTCGCCTGCATGCGGGAGATCGGGGTTCAGGCTGGGAAGGACCCCAGGCTGAGCTCAGAGTAGCCCCACCACCCCAGCAGTGCCAGATGTGCGTCCCCAGCCAAATATCCTTAACGGGACCAAGATGTGGCTCCCGGTTTTTTGTTGTTGGTTTTGGCTTGGGGGCCCCATCCGATGGTGCTCAGGGCTTACCCCTGGCCTTGCGCCCAGCAATCATTCCTGGTGGACTCCTGGGCCTTGCGGAGGGTAGAACCTGTTTGCCTGTGTGGCACCGTCCCTAAAGGGGTCAAGATGTGGGTCAGGGGTTTTCGAGCGACACCCAGTCGTTGTCGGAGCTTACTCTGCTCAGGGATCGCTCCTGACAGCCTCAGAGGGCCCCCTGGGGAGCTGGGCATCAACATTGAGTTGGCAGGTGCCGGGCACGCGCTGTGCCCTCTCCCCACCGGCGTCCCTGCAGCCCAGGCCTTGGCTCTCAGACACCAGCGCAGGGACTGGACGGTCCCAGTTCAGCCGGGAAACGGTTCAGCCCGTAATGTGCATTTTTCCACCGCTAGCCTCTCGCCTGGGCCCCGTGTCCTGTCCTCTTCCCCGGGAAGGACCTCAAAAAAGTTGGGGCTTGAGCAATAGCACAGCGGGTAGGGCATTTGCCTTGCACATGGTCGACCCGGTTCGATTCCCAGCATCCCATGCGGTCCCTTGACTACCACCAGGAGTAATTCCTGAGTGCAGAGCCAGGAGTAACCCCTGTGCATCGCTGGGTGAGACACTCCCCCCCAAAAAAAAAGTTGTTTTGGGTGGGGGGATCTGCCCGCCGCCCGACAGACCACAGAGGCTTGGAGGAGGGGGCTGGTTGGCCATCCTGGAACCCAGAGCCCAGGGCTTGGAGCTCGTGGATGTTGGGGTTTGTGGACTCAGGTATGACCCATGGGAATGAGGGGCCTGGCCTGGGAGGTGGGGGGGCTCTGAGCTGAGGACGCCCCCCCAAGAGAAAGGATTGTACCTGAGGGCCTTGCAGATATTTTGTTTGTTTGGGGGCCGCACCCAGTGGTGCTCAGGACTTTACTCCTGGCTCTGTGCTCTGGGGTACCTCGTGGCAGGCCTGAGGGGACTCTGTGAGGTGCCAGGGATCGAACCCAGGCCAGCTGCGAGCAAGGCAGGTGCCCTCCCCGCTGTCCTTTCTCCGACCCTCACTTGCTCCCTGAAATAGCTGCAGGTTGGGGGGTCTCTGTTGGGTGGCAGGACGGCAGGGCCAGACCCTGGGGATAGGTTGGCGAGGGGAGTTCACACTGTGGCCGGTGCACGCCACCCATGGCACACGCTTGTGGCCTCCCGGGGTCCTGCGCAGTTCATCGGGATTTGAGGGAAAGTGCGGCGAGGTCCTGGCCCTAACTCACGCCTGCCGCCTGTGCCTCTCTCTGCAGCTCCCGGTCTGCTCCGCTCCCTCCTGGCTCTGCGGTGAGTATCTGCCTCGCCCAGGCCGGTCCTGGCCTCAAGGCCGCTTCGTGGGTAGGGCATGACCCCCGGGGGAGCCTGTCCGGATGGGAACCTCAGCATGTCGGACCCGAGGCCGGGGCAGCGCGGAGAGAGCCGCCTCCTGGAGGGTCCGGGCTCGGGGGAGGTTTGCGCCTGGCTAGCTACTTGGCTTCGGTATTCTGTTGTTACTGTTTTTGGCTTTTTGGCTCGCTCCCAGCGATGCTCCTGGGTTGCTTCTGGCTCTGCACTCAGGAATCACTCCTGGCGGTGCTCGGGGATCGTATGGGATGCCGGGGTCAACCCCAGGGGTGACCGCGTGCAAGGCAGTCGCCCTCCCTGCTGGACTATAGCTCCGGCCCTATGGCTTCGGTGCTTTGGTTTTGGGGCCACAGCCGGCAGGTCTGTAGGGCTGAGTCTTGGTTCTGTGCTCATGGACAACTCCTGGCAGGGTTTTGGGGGGACTGTACGGGGTGCCAGGGACTGAACATGTGGCGGCTGCTTATAAGAAAACACCCTCCCTGCTGTGAGCTCTCTCCTTTTCTTGGCTTTGTTACTTTTTGGCAGTGGGGGGGAGGGGAGGGGGCGCAGATTGGTCGTGCTCAGTGCTGACTCCTGGCTCTGTGCTCAGAAATCACTCCGGCCTAGGGAGCCCTGTGGGATGCCAGGGATTGAATCCGGGCCTGCCGTGTGCAGTGTCCTATCGCTCTGGTCCCTGCGCTTTGACTTTTGATAAGTCTGTCCCTGGGGGTAATGAGCCTCTGCACAGGGTAGGAGGGGGCCGGGGGCGCGGGGGGGGGGGGGCACCTGGTGCTTTCCTGGGAGGGGCCAGTTCTCTGTCTTGAGCCTGGGGCACCCCAGCCTGCCCTGCTCCCTCCCCTCACACCTTCTCTATCCCCACAGCCCCAGCCTGGGCGCCGCTGCCGTGCAGACACGAGGAGTTCATCAGAGCGCAGCTGCCGACGGCCCGAGCAGGTGAAGACCCCCTCCCCACAGCCCCCCGGAACAGCAGTGGCCTGTGGGGAAACCAGGGTGTGTCCGCAGAGCCCCCTTTTCAGGTGGGGAAACTGAGTCCCACTAGGGGTCTGCGGGGGCCCCTGCAGGACTGGGCGAGGTGTGTGCGCCTGCAGGCTCGCTCTGCCCGGGGCTGGGGGCAGGGGGGCGGTCACCGCGTCCCCCCGTGTCTGCGTCACTCACCCCTCCCCGTATCCCTTGCCCAGCTCCTCGTCCGCTGGAGCCGTGGTCCCCAAACGCGCCGCGCTCCCCAGCAGCCGGGGCGAGTATGTGGTGGCCAAGCTGGATGACCTCATCAACTGGGCACGCAGGGTAAGCGCCCCCTCCCTCTGCCCACCCCCGGGGGCCCGCCTCCCTGCCCCTGCTGCCCCCAGCACCTCTCGCTTCCGGAGAATGGGTAACGCATTCACACCCCAGGGCAGGAGAGCGTCCAGGGTTACGGCCCCAGGCCTGTGTGACCCCCGGCACCGCACCAGGGTCCCTCCTAAGCACACTGCCAGAAATAGCCCCTGACCTCCTCTGGGTGTGATGCCGCCACCCCACCCCACCTCACCCCACCCCCACAAAACAAGCGCTGCTGACTGGGAACATGAATAGGGCCCCACCAGTGTCCGACATCCCAGCCTGCCCCGCCTCTCGCCGACCACGTGTCCTGCCGCCTGGGATAGTAGCTCTGTGTAGTGTCCAGGGACTTGGCCGGCAAGGTGGCAGTGGGCAGTGCCCCAATGATGGGTGCCAAGCCCGTCCTGCTGCTGTGCGTGTGAGGAGCCAGGCCCCCGGGCCCGGGCGGTCACTGCACGGGCCCCAATGCCCTAAGAGAGGGTCCCGGGCAGTGTGGCCAAAGGCCTCCAGGGGGACTTCCTGGAGGAGTGGGTATGTGGCTTTCTCAGACACCCAAAGGCCCTGGGAAGGTGCACCCTGCATGGGGCTGCTCTGAGCTGCTGTCTGGTCTCAGGTGTTCGCCAGGCACCCGGGCAGCAGCTGGTGCCGTTGGAAGTTGGCACTGGGGCGTTGGTCACCGGGACGTGCTTATATTTGTATGTTGAAGGGTCTCACTGAGCCCTCCGTGCAGGCGCCCCACAGGCAGCACTGGGTGCCCTCTCCTGGTCCCAGTTTCCACTCCTGTTTTGGTTTTTGTTTCCTTGGGGGGGGCCGCACCCTGGTGGTGCTTAGGGCTGACTCCTGGCTCTGCTTTCAGGGTCCCCTGGAGGTACTGGGGGATCCTGTGGGGCCAACTCCTGCCCTGTTGCCCCAAGTCCCAGTGGCCGTGGGCTGTCTGTGCCTAGGGCTCGCCTCACCTTCCTGCTGGGCAGCCCGTGGCCAGGGGAGCTGCCCAGCCGTGCCAAGTGTTGCAACGCACCTGTGGGGCCTCCCGTGGCGGGCTGGGTAATGCCTCTGTTATTTTACCAGAGGCAGAAATTGACTCATTTGGGGGTTGGAGCAATAGCACAGTGGGTAGGCCATTTGCCTTGCACCCGACTGACCCAGGTTCGATTCCCAGCATCCCATAGGGTCCCCCGAGCACCGCCAGGAGTCATTCCTGAGTGCAGAGCCAGGAGTAACCCCTGTGCATTGCCAGGTGTGGCCCAAAAGCAAAAAGAAATAGATTCATTTTCTTTCGGGCCATGCGTGCTCTGGCTCTGCGCTCCGGGAGCACTCCTGGTGGTGCTCAGGGGACCCTCTGGGATTCCCGGGATCAGACCCGGTCGGCCATGTGCAAGGCCAACGCCCTCCCCCGCCCTGTGGCCCTGGTCCTCCTTGCTTTTCTTTTGGGCCCGCACCCAGCAGTGCTCGGGGTTACCTCTGGTGGGACCCTGCAACGCCACCTCCCCATGACCCCCTGTGCCCGCGCATGCGCAGAGCTCGCTGTGGCCCATGACCTTCGGCCTGGCCTGCTGCGCCGTGGAGATGATGCACATGGCCGCGCCGCGCTATGACATGGACCGCTTCGGCGTGGTCTTCCGTGCCAGCCCGCGCCAGTCGGACGTGATGATCGTGGCCGGGACGCTGACCAACAAGATGGCCCCGGCGCTGCGCAAGGTAGGCCGGCCTGGGCATGCGCCCCGCTCCCCTTGCGCCCGGCCCGGCCGCGCTGACACCTCCGCCCCCACCTTCTCTCGCCCAGGTCTACGACCAGATGCCGGAGCCGCGCTACGTGGTCTCCATGGGCAGGTGAGGGACCCGCCCAAGCTCTCCCCCCCCACCCCCCAAATCGCCAGCCAGCTTGGCGGGGCCCGGGGTGGGGGAAGTCCTGCCCCACTCAGGGTTGCGCCTGGGTCACTCCCCTGCACCCTCTCCCCGTGGGCTGTGTCTGCTGAGAGACTGGAACCCGTGTCCGGCCGGCGGGTTTTTTTATGGTGCCCGTCATGGTTTTCCTTCCTGGGGGCCTCAGGGCCTCCCCGCCCCGATCCAGCCCTGGCTCTTTCCTGCCCTGGCATCCTGCTTCCTGCCCGCTGGGGGGCCAGAGGTGGGGTGCCTGCTGGCCTTCAGGGGGCCTCACACCCCTCCCCACACTCCCTCCAGCTGCGCCAACGGCGGCGGCTACTACCACTACTCCTATTCGGTGGTGCGGGGCTGTGACCGCATTGTGCCTGTGGACATCTACGTGCCAGGTGAGGCCCGGGAGGGCTGGCCAGGCCAGCTGCGGAGGGGAGGGAGGGTTTGGCACAAGTCGTTCCTCCTTTTGGGCCTTTTGGCCACACCCGGTGGTGCTCAAGGCTGACTCCTGGCTCTGTGTTCTGGGATGACTCCTGGCGGGGCTTGGGGACCCTCTGGGCTGCTGGGATTGCCCTGGCCCAACCTGGTGTTGATTTGAAGGGAAACACGTGTGTGTGTGTGTGTGTGTGTGTGTGTGTGTGTGTGTGTGTGTGTGTGTGTGTGTGTGTGTGTGATCCTGAGCTCAGGAAGCGGTCATCCATGTTCAGGTGTGACCCAGGTGTTGATTTGAAGGGAAACGTGTGTGTGTGTGTGTGTATGCGCGCGCATGTGCGCGCGCCATCCTGAGCCCAGGAAGCGGTCATCCATGTTCAGGTGTGACCCAGGCAGTGCCCGGAATGGGACCAGCCCAGACCTACCTCCCTGGCCACAGGGAGCCTGACTCAAACCTAGAAGGGGCCCCAGAGATGCTCACAGGGCAATCGCCCCGGCCCCAGCCTCCGAGCAGAATGGATTCCCCGTGAACTCGGAGTGAGAGTTGCCACAGCCCCTGCGGACACCCTTGAGCCCGGCCCTCAGGACTGACTAGGGGACTCCTTGGGTACAAGTAGTGGAGCTGCAGCATCGAGGGCCATGTAGGGGTGGCACGGGTCCGTCCCCCCACCCAAGTCTGAGAGCACAGCCAGCCCAGAGGCCTCCCTGGCTGTCCTTGCTGTCTGCCCCAGCCCCGCTAGGGGGCGCTCAGGGGCAGGGCGCCACAGCAGCCTGTCTCGCGGCACCTCGGAAGCCCCAGAAACCAACAGGTTTTGACCATGGACACGGGGAGACTGGAAAAGGGCCAGTTTTTTAAGCAGTATCTGCCCATTTGGCAAATATCTGTGACATTACATTATGGGCCTTGTGCGGGCCTCAGTGACAGGGCAGGTTGTAGGGGAACCCCCGGACTTGATTTCCCACGTACTGCTGCCGGATTCCCTTGATACCTCCAAGCCCTGGGCTTTGAGGGATGCATAGGAGGCAGTCCACTGCGGAGGGCTGAGCCCCCGTTAGCTGCTGCTTGTTTTGACTCACGGCCTTGGGGAAGTCACTCCCCAAAGCCTCAGTTTCCCCATCAAGCATATGGAGCTGTTATTTAGCCTGGGGCCTGAGTGCAGTGGGAGGTAGAGGCCCAGGGCAGCTGGGTGCCCAGTGGTCACTGTGACCCAGGTATATCAGGTCTCCATGAGCTCACTCCTGGAGGTGTGGGTGTGGGTGTGTATGTGTGCATGTGTACGCCCACCTGTGTGTGGGTGGGGGGTTAAACGTGTGGGTGTCAGGTGTCTGTGGGCCCACCCCTGTGTCCAGACCTCTTCCCTGTCCTTTGTCCTTCTCCGGGCCCACCCTGCGGGGGGGGGGAGTGGACCTCAGCATGCCGCTCCTTTCAGCTCCCCGAGCTGGGACACGGGCCACTCATTGTGGGGAGCATGTGGGCACAGGCAGGGAGGGGCTGGGAGCCCGGGGCCTGAGGTCTGAGGCCGCCCCGCCCCCAGGCTGCCCGCCCACGGCCGAGGCACTGCTGTACGGGATCCTGCAGCTGCAGAGGAAGATCAAGCGGGAGAAGAGGCTCAAGATCTGGTACCGCAGGTAGCGCCCCGCGCCTCCTGCCGCTGTCTCCAATAAACCTGAGAGCCCAAACCCGAGTCTGCGCGCATAGTGGCCTGCCTGGTGTGTGGGGAGGGCCACTTCCGGCGGCGCCTGCAGGGACACCAGCTGCAGGCTTCCCGCCCGGCCCTCACACTGTCTCCCCAGACTCCCCCCACCCATAAATTAAGGCCAAGGGGGCTGCTGGCATTTCCGCACTCCATAAATGCTCGTCCTGGTCTTTGGCCCCACCTGCTGGGCGGCCGTGGAACTGCAGTGCGCGCCCCCTTGCTGTGCCTAGGCAGCCTTCCCTGATGTGTGATGTGGGGCCGGCATTGGGGGGCAGGTGCCCTGAGCCCCCGGACCCTGGGAAGAATGACAGGCTCAGATGGACACGCGCTGCAGATTGGCCAGGCCCCACCAGCCTTTATTCTCCCTCCAGGGCTGGGGGTGGGGGCAGAGCTGCAGAGGAGGGGGTCCAGCAGGGCACCCCTCAGTGCTTGGTGACCAGGGGCGTGATCATCTGCCGGCACGAGTAGTAGCGGCAGTCGGCGGGCGGCACCAGCTCCAGGACCTGCGTGTGGATGTGGTCCCGCCGGAACCCGGCCTCCAGCAGCGCCGGCACCTGCGTCTCCTGAGGGGGAGGCACGGTCATGATGCACGGCCTTGGGGAAGTCGCTCCCCAAGGCCTCAGTTTCCCCATCAAGCATATGGGGCTGTTATTTAGCCTGGGGCCTGAGTGCATCACTGCTGGGTGGGGCCCGCCCATCCCCCACCGCGAGCCTAGGCGTGAGGGGCGTCTCCGGTGCCTGCTCCCAGGCAGGTGCTCCCAGCTGGACCTCAAAGCAATGTGGCCATGGGAAGGCGCAGAAAGCGACCTCGGGGCTGGCGGGATCCCCTTAGCAGGTGGTAGGGACATGAAACCCCCCAGCCAAGCCCACAACGCTTCAGGGGTTGGGGGTAGGCAGACCCGATGCCCCGTAACTTACCGGCAACTCGGAATCCACCCTTGGCAACCTGGCACGTGGCCCATCCCGGCCCATCCCCGCACCACGGAAGATCCCCGAGCTCTGCCGGGGGTGGGCCCCACCCCTAAAGATGAGCCCCCCAGCGTCCTGGGACATCTTGGATTACGGCCACTGCCCAGTGGGGGTGGGGCCCCACAGCTCCTGCACCTCGAACATGGTGGTGACGTCCGAGTACCGGGATTTCAACAGCTCCCCCCACGATGTGAGGTTGCAGTAGCTGAGGACGCCCCCCGGCTTCAGCAGGCGGAAGGCGTGGGCCTGGGGGAGGGGCAGCAGTCAGGAGGCGTGTGTGGGGGCCGGTGGGGGAGGCAGTGCCCCCCAGCCCGTGTCTACACCCACCTGGATGAAGTTGAACTGGTGGGTGTGCCACGTCTCCTCGGACAGCGGGTACGTGTCGTACAGGATCCCTGCGCGGCGGGGGGACCCCAGAACCAGGTGTCATCTGGGTCCCCCCTCAGGGGGTCCACCCAGGGGCCTTTGAAAACCCCTCCACAAGGGGATCAGGTGCCCCCCTCCCCGCCAGCCCCCATCTCACCATCAAAGTGACTGTCCGGCAAGGTGGGAGCCACGTCCTCCCACAGGCCTTTCAGGGGCACCACCTGGGGGCGGGGAAGGAAATAAGGTCAGGGGGGCCCCTCGGCTCTCCCCACCGGCCCCCCACCCCTGTGACTGAAGCAGGCCGGCGGGTGCGGGCTGTGCAAGCCAAGGTGGGCACCTTATGTGGCTGCCCGCGGGCCCAGTCCTGGAGCCGCTGGAAGACATCCTCGTTGCACTCGATGACCCAGTGCTCGTCGATGGCGGCTTCCTGCACCTTGGAGGCGGCGATCCCCATGCCGAAGCCCACCTCCAGCACCCGGCCCCCTGGTGGACAGAGCACGGGTCTGGGCAGGCTGCCTGGAGGAAGGGGCCCCTGAGCGGGAAGAGCGTGGGCCCTGGCCAGAGGCCAGAATGCAAGGCCTGTGTGACCTCTGGACAGGGGGGGGGAACAGGACCCTGAGCGACCCCTTGGACTTTGACCCCGCCCTACCCCCTCGCCCTGCTGTTTGCCCAGTGGCGCCTTATCCTCACTTGGTTACTTTGCTCCCTGCTCTGCCCACTCTCCCACACTCGGCGCTGGACAATGCAGTGCTCACAAGGCCGGTCTGGAACCAGGCCCTGCCCGCCCGCCACAGCCGGGGGGTGGGTGGGTGGCGGGAGGGGGGAGGGCAGGGCTGGATCCTGGGCACTCGGGCTAGGACTGGAGGGCTGTGGACACGCGGGGGCGGGGGCCCCCCGCCCCGCAGGCGCCCTCCCTGCCAGCCAGCAGCTGGCCGCCACCCTGGCTTTCCCAGGCTATTCTTAGCCGGGACACCGGGCCCCGCGCGCGCCGGGGCGCCCCTCGACCCGCCCCTTCCCACAAGAGGGTCCAGCCTGCGACGTAGCGGGTCCCCCGCCTCGGCGCAGTGGGGAGCGGGACCTCTATAACCCCCCCCCAAGTTCTGCGTACTCAGGGGGCGCCCACGGCGTGCATTCCCATGCTCGCAGCCCCTCCTTGCCCCCCACCCCGTCTGTCCGCCCCCCTCCATCAACCCCTACTTTTGGCCCGCCTGCAGGGGCGCGGCGGGGCGGGCGCCCCCAGCCTTGGCCGCCGGGGCTACCTCTGGAGGTGGCGGCGGCGGCCAGCGAGTGCATGTAGGGGGTCTCCCAGCGCTCCATCACCGGCTTGCCCAGGATGCGCAGGTGCGTGTCGTCCGCGTCGTAGGCCGCGGGCGCCGCCCGCCACGCGGGGCTGCAGTTCTCGCCGGGCGCGAAGATGGGGGTGTCGGCGGGGGCGCTCATGCTGCCGGCCGGACGGGACGACGCACCCCGGGACTCTGGCGGCTCTGCACGGCCCAGCGGGGCCTTCTGGGCCGGGGGCGGGCCGGGGGGCGGGGCCGGCGGCGGACGCGCCTCGGCCCGAGTGGCCTCTAGTGGCCGCTGCTCGCCCGCTGCCCCTCGGAGACCGCCCCCCGGAGCGGGGTGCGCACCCCAAACCTGTCCCCTCCTCCCTGTCTCCTCCACGGGCGCCGCGTCAGGCCCATAGCTCCGGGAGGGGAGGGGTTTCCCCAGTCCTCGCCTGGTCACCTGCCTTGGTTTCCCCATCTGTCATGCCTCTAAGCCACCCCTGCCCGGCTGGCTTGTGAGCAGGGCACCATTTCCGGGTGCTCTGTCAAGTCCCTAAAATCTTTCCTATGTTTTCACAGCGGGGATGTTGGGGGGGCCTGTGGGAGGTGGGGCTGCACCCTCCTCTGGAGTATTTACAATGATTTGGGGGGGCTGATGTGGGAGGGAGAGGTGATTTGGTGGGGGATCAAGAAACAGGTGACCGCGGGGCTGGAGCGATAGCACAGTGGGGAGGGCGTTTGCCTTGCACGCGGCCAACCCAGGTTCGATTCCCAGCGTCCCATATGGTCCCCCGAGCACCGCCAGGAGTAATTCCTGAGTGCAGAGCCAGGAGTACCCCTGTGCATGCCGAGTGTGACCCAAAAAAAAAGCAAAACAAAAAAAAATTATATACTAAAGACCAGGATTCCGTCCAGTGCCCACAGATGGGTGAGAGAAGCCACATGTGTCCAGCCTATTCTTGGACATTCTCAGCCATAAAGAGGAAGAAGGGGCCAGCGCAATAGCACAGTGGGGAAAGGACGTTTTCATTGCTCGTGCCTGACCTGGGTTCGATCCCCAGCACCCCATATGGTCCCTCAAGTCCTGCCAGGAGCGATCCCTAAACACAGAGCCAGGGGTAAGCCCCCAGCACTGTTGGATGTGGCCAAAAGAGAAAATGAGGAAAGATACTCAGACACCGTCCCCCACTGCAGCACAGCAGGGAAGAGACCTAGGGGACTGAAAGCTCAGAGACATTAGGCAAACACACAGGAACACAACCTGAGGGACCCAGCCCCTGTCCTAGGAGGACCCCTGCAGAGAGTCGGGGAGTTGATGGGGGCAGAGCTGGAGGAGGGTGTGTTTCTTGGGGACAGTACTTTTTTGTTTGTTTTTGGGTCACACGTGGCAATGCTCAGGGGTTACTCCTGGCTCTGTACTCAGGAATCACTCCTGGTGGTATTTGGGGGACCCTATAGTGATTGAACCTAGGTCAGCTGCATGCAGGGCAAATACCCTCCCTGTACTGTCCTGCTGTACTGTCACTCTGGCCCCAGCGAGCAGAGTTCTGTGGGGAAAGAGAACATTCTGGAAACAAGGATTTGAAAGGGTTCACAGTCCTAGAAATGGTTTTGATGACGATGAGGCTGGACATGGGACAACAGTGCATTTATGATACATAGATTTTATCAGGATAAAAATGGAGCACAGCGGGGAGGGCGTTAACCTTGCACGTGGCCAATCCAGGCTGGATTCCCAGCATCCCATAGGGTCCCCCGAGCACTGCCAGGTGTAATTCCTGAGTGCATGAGCCAGGAGGAACCCCTGAGCATCGCTGGGTGTGCCCCAAAAAGCAAAAACAAACAAAAATTTTTGCAATCCAAACATTTTTGTGGGTTTTGTTTGGATTGGGGAGGGGCATATTGGTGATGCTCAGAGGTTCCTCCTGGCTCTGCACTCAGGAATTACTCCTGGCGGTGCTCAGGGGACCGTATGGGACTATATGGGATGCCAAGGTTTGAACCCAGGTTGGCTGTATGCCCTCCCCACTGTAGTGAGACTCTGGCTCCAAAGTCTCTGCTTTAAAGTATTGACGAGAGGGTGGGGGGACAGAGGGATAGCACAGCAGTAAGGAGGTGATGAGGGGCTACTCCTGGCTCAGTGCTCAGAAGACTGCAGGTCCCACATGCAAAGACTTTGCCAACTCTGATTTTGTTTGGTTTGGGGCTACACCCAAGTGGTGTTCAGGGCTCACTCCTGGTGCTCCATTCAGGTGTTGTTCCTGGGGGGGGGACTCAAGGAACTTATGGGGTCATGGGGATCCAAACCAGGTCAGACAAAGGCAAAACAAGCACCCTCCCAGCTGAATTACCTCCATGGCCTCACACCAGCTCTTTGAGCTGTCTGCCCATCTCTGTGACTGATTTTATTGTTGTTTTGGTTTTGGATCACACCCGGCTCAGGGATTGCTCCTGGCTCTGCACTCAGGAATCACTCCTGGCAGTGCTTGGGGGAATCCTATGGGATGCCAGGTCCGTCAGGTGTAAGACAAGAGTCAGACCCACTGTCCTATCTCTCCAGCTCCTCTGTTGCTGATTTCTTTTTTCTTTTAAAGATTCTTTTAATTGAATCATTGTGATGTAGACCCTTACAAAGCTATTCATTATTTTTTCATAATTTTTGAATTTTTTTTGGGTCACACCCAGTGATGCTTAGGGGTTACTCCGGGCTTTACACTCAGGAATTACTCCTGGCATTGCTCAAGGGACCCTATGGGATGCCGGGGATCAAACCTGGTTCTGCTGTACCCAAGGCAAGCGCCCTCCCCACTGTACTATTGCTGCGGCCCCTGCACCATTTTTTCGCTCCTACAATCATTTGGTTTTATGATAAATCAAGGAAGTGATGAGTTAGCAGAGAGGTTGCGAACGTGAAAAGACACTTCGCAACAGGGACCACCAACTGGCAAGCCTCGGGTCAGCACCTCACTATTATTTCTTCAATTATTATTATTTTTGGGGGGGGCGGCCACACCCGGCAGTACTCAGGGTTTACTCCCGGCTCTGCGCCTCAGGGATCACTCTTGGCGGTGCTCAGGAGACCATATGAAATGCAGGGATGAAAGGCAAGCGCCCTCCCTCTATACTATCGCACCGCCCCCACCTCATTTAGGTCAAGCTTCGCTTTCCAGGTTGACGCCCGGAGCGGGCGATTCTGGGTCCGTGGCGGGAGCGGGTGTTCCCGCACTTTGCAGGATTCTTCGCAGTGTCCCTGACCTCTACCCACTCGATGCCAAATAGCACCTACTCCCCGCTTCTCTCCCCGCGGGGTGGGACAACCTGCAGCCACATCCAGTATCCCTTCCCGCAGGGTTGCAGGTGCCTCGCGTGGAAAATTGAGGACAGACAGAGGACTTGGCACAGAATGCAGACTCGGTACGTTTCCAGAATCACTGAGCCGACGACCAAATAAAGGAGTCCGCTTTTCCCTTGGGTGAGTCACCTTGGACATGCGACTGTGCCTCCTTGCCAGTCTGTCTCTTTCTCAGGGAACCGGAGCAGCTTGCACGCGGTTCGCGTGGCCCCGTGGGGGATGCGGGGCCTTGATGCCCGCCTCCCCGCACACACCCATAGTAGCTCCCACACTCTCCCGCAGCTTCCTCTCCATGCGGGGCCGAGTGCCCCCCAACCCCCCAGGGAGGCTGCCAGCGTGCCTGGCACCCGCAGGTAACCCGGGCCGGAGTTCCCGTCGCGCGCGTACGCGCACGCGCACACAGGCCGACAGGCGCGCGCACAGGCAAGTCCACAGGCGCGCGCGCGCAGGCGGGTAGGCGCGCGTACGCAGGCGGCGCGCGCCCTCCCCCCCCTCGCCCCCGGGAGCGCGCTCGCCAACCCTCGGCGGCGAGGGCTCGCGGGACTACACTTCCCGGCGTGCCCCGCGGCACGCACGCACGCACGACGCAGGGCGCGCCCCTGGCCCCACCCCCGGAGGCCCCGTGCGGGAGCGCGCCCGGGCGTGCGCAGGGCGGCGGCGCGGGGCGCGGGGCCGCGCGGTGACCGTTGGCGCTGAGGGGAGGAGGCAGCGCGGCCGCCGCCGTTGCGCAGATCCGGGCGCGGCTGTGGAGAGGGCGCCGGGGCCGCTGACCTTCCGGAGGCGGGAGCGAGCCAGGGGGGCCCGGGGACGCCGAGCGCCGCCGCCGCCATGAACAACTCGGGCGCCGACGAGATCGGGTGAGGACGCGCGGCCCCTTCCCGTCAAGGTCACGCCGCGGGCCGCGCCGGGGGCAGCGGGGGTCCCGCCGCGTCCCGGCCGGGGGTGCCGAGGGGCGCGGGGCGGCCTGGAGTGGCCGCGGGGGGCGTCCTGCGGGGACCCGAAGGGCCTGGGGTGCCCGCGAGGGGTCTGAATTGCTTGGAGGTGCCCGAGGTGGGTTGGGGGTATTGGGGGAGCCCGAGGGGCGCCTGCAGAGCTAGACGGGTGGTCTCGGGGTGCCCTGGAGGACCCGGGGCTAGCCCCGGGGTGCCCGAGCGAGCCTGGGGGTGCCCGAGGCGCCCGAGCGGGGCTCTGGGGTGCCTGCGCGGGGCCTGGGGGTGATCGCACGGCGCTCGGGGGGACCTCGGGCTCCTTGCGGGTCGCCCCGCCTGGGCATTCTCCCCATGGGCACTCCCGGGGGACCCTGGAGACCCTCCAGTGTCGGGTTTCTCCTGGGGGACCCCCACATGGGACCCACCGTGCGGGAGAAGGGTCTTCCGCCGCTGCCTCTGTGCGGGTGGGACCCCCCCACTCGGGGGGCTCACGGCCGGCCCCCACGGGCCTCCCCGTCCCTCCAAAGTTTGGCTCCGAGGCGCCGGGAGCGGGCGCGGGGGGCTGCTGGGACTCCCCGGGCGGGCGCCGGAACTCCGCGGCGGGGAGGCGCACGTGGCGCGCGGGGCCCGGGGCTCGGGGTACCGCGGGGCCCAGCCCGCGCCGGCTCTCCGGGCCGAGGGTTCACCCCTAGGAAGGTCCGCCTTGCCCTGGGCTTCGGGGACCAAGGTCACCTGGGACCCCTCCCGGGACAGGGGAAGTTGTGTAGGGGGGGGTCCCCGCATCCGAGCGCCGCAGCTGCTGGTGGAGTTTGTAGTTTGTCGGTGCACCGTCCCCACCCGCTATGGGATTTACCGTAAAGAAAGAGGGACCCTGGGGCGCACGCTGGCGGCTCTGCTTCCGGGGGTTTTTCTGGGTTCCCCCCCTATTGGTTAAGGGCAGTTCTTCTCCCCCCTCATCCCCCCCCACCACACACACCTTCAGTAAGACCCTGCCTGGTGCTGCAGGGCACTGAGCACCCTGAGAAGTGTTCTGAAAGAGCAGAGGGGACTTTTGTGCTGGGGGGGTGTCGTGCACCCCCTTTCTCCTTAGGGTTCATGCCTCTTCCTGCCTGAGTCAGCGCCCTTCGCTCACAGTCTGTGTTTACACTTTGGCATCCACTACCCCCATGGTAGCCCCTAGCTGCAGGTTAGGCCTCTGCCATCCGAGGGCTCCCCAGAAGACCCCCACCACCACCACTTAGAGGATCCAGGGAGCCCCTGGGGCTTGACGCAGCTCCTCTGCCCTCTGGCCTGGGGAAAGCCGCTACACCCTCTGCGCGACAAGTTCTGGGCTGGGTGTGTGGGAAGGGGCCCTCGGCCGAGCAGCCCCTGCCTAGCTCCAGGAGGGAGTGACCTTGTCCGTGAGCCTCCCTGGTCCCCTCCTGCCCTTCTCTGTCCTTAGGTGGCAGGGGCAGAGGGGAAGAGGGGCCGCCAGCTGAGTGGCAGAGCTGGGGGGGTCTCAAGCTGGGTGTGGGGGGAATTCCCACCTGCAGTCCTGAGGACGGTGGGGCAGGGAGCCCCCCTGAGTCCCTTCTCTGGCCTGGCAGATGCAGCCCCTTGGCCTGGGGTTGGAAAGTCCTGAATCATGGGTGCCCCGGCGCCCTGTGTGAGGCCGAAGCTGCCACCAGGAGGCCTGGCCGCATGCCCGACAGTCTCCACGGGGACCTGGGCCTGGTGACGGGACCCGCCCTGCTCCGGGGGGCCTCTGAGGGCGGGGGCTGGCCGGAACCCACTGTGGGTGGGGTGGGAGCCTTTGACAGGAGATGGGGGGTTGCCCTGATGGAGCCTCTGGCCCAGAGTAGGTCCCACGGTTGGGGGCGAGGACCAGCCAGCTCCCCCCTAACCCGTCCCTCTTCTCATCTGACACCTGCATGTGGGGCCCGAGCCATGGGGCCCCAGAGGACACAGCCGTCTCTTGGGGGTTGGGGGGCAGGTACCCTACCTTGCCGGGAGTGGCCGTCAGGCCACGGAACGGGGCTGAGCCCCGCCACCCGCCCCTGCCCGGAATCTAGCGGTCTGCAGGACCCCCAGGGCCTGTTCCCAGTTCGCAGATGGACGCGGGTACCCAGAGGCCTCTGGGGTGGCCGGCTGTGGTATGGAACCAGAGAGAAGGCCGTGGAAGATTTTATCTGTCACACTGGGTTCCATTTGCGTCACCGGGGGCTGGTAAGAGGGACATGGGGGCCTGGCTGCGGGCAGGGGCGGCAGCATGGGGGTCTGTGCAGGCTGGTGGTGGTGGGGGATGCTGAGGGCCCCCCTGGGGCGCAGGGCTGGGCCAGGTGCCCCGTATTGGAGGGCGTGGGCCTGGCGGGCCACCAGCACAGGCCCGGAACTGTCGGCATCGGGGGGCGGCTGGGGGCGGTCCTGGGGAGAAGGGGTCTGTGTCTCCTCTTGAGGCCTTGGGAGGGTGCTGCGGTGGCGCTCCCCTTCCTTGGCCCCCCCGAACAGCTTTCCTGGGGCGCACATTGATTGAGACCCCCAGAATGTGCTGCCAGGGCTCTACCACACAGAGAGGGGACTGTCCTCATGGGACACTTTCAGGGCACAGCCTGTTCCCGTGTCTCTAGCAGAAGGTCTGTAGCATGGATCCCTACTTTTTTTTTGTGGGGGCAGAGTGCTCATTCACACCCAGCAGTGCTCAGGGATCGCTTTTGGTGGCGGGGACCCTCTGGGGTCCCGGGGCTCGGACCTGGGTTGGCTATAGGCAGGGCAAGCGTCCTCCCCGCTGTCCTATCACTCCCGTCCCAGGGGCCCAGCCACTTAAATGGGGGTGGGGGGCGGTCGCGTCTCTGAAAGTGGAGTCGTGAATGATAGTGTTCGAAAATAAATTTCTTTCTGCCTCATGACCGGTAAACGTGTGGCTTGTCAGCCCAGGGTCACGGGAGGAAAGGGTGAGGGAGAAGAAGAAGGGGAGCACCCGGGATGTGGGTTCCATCCCACAATGTAGAGCCCTGCAGCGCCTTTGGGGTGACACCCCCCATAGAGCAAAGAAGCAGAACTGCTCTCGGTGACCGAACTCCCCAGCGTGCCTGCTGGGGTCTCCCGGTGTGACACGCTCAGGCCACTGTCAGGCAGCCTGGCCGGTGCCATTCACGTTGTGCCCCCCAGGACTCAGCCCTGCAGTGGCCTGGCCCAAGCTCTGCCCAGCCTGGGGCCTCGCGGCCTGGGGTGCAGGACTGGTCCAACGTCACAGGGTCTGGGTGGACGCTAGTCACTGGGGAGGTCTGGGTATCCTCTGTCATAGCTGGGGGTCCTGGAAAGAGGGGCTTCCGGGGCGCTGGACTGGGGGTGGGTTCCCACAGCCCCCGGGCACTGGGGGGAAGCGGGCAGTGCTGGTCTCAGTGGGCAGGAGAGGCTGTGGGCTGGCACTCCAGTGTGCAGGGGCGCCCACACCTCCTAAACCCGGACTGGGGGTCACCCAAGCTGCTGATCGCCCAGTCCCTGAGGCTCCTGGGAGGGGGCTGTGGGTGAGGGCCCTAGCACTGTGCCACCCTCTCAGGCCGGGGGAGCCCCGTATCATCGGGCTGCTCGCGCTGCTCCTATGGGCCGGACCTGGGGTGCTTGCTGGCCACAAGGGCGTCTGTGTCGGGGGCCACCCGCACGTCACCCACCCCGCCTTGTTTTGTCTATAGGGTTGCAGGCCTGGGGCGCAGGTGGTGGCCAGGTACAGCCTCTGGAGACCACGGCTGCCCCCAGGAGTCAGCTGGGCCTCCCGGGACCATCTAGAACCTTCCGTCTGTGGGCCATGGAGAATGTGCCCATGAAGCAGGAGGACAGAAAACAAGATCCCGGGGGGCCAGAGCCATAGGACAGCGGGGAGGGCGTTTGCCTTGCACGCAGCCAACCCAGGTTCGATCCCCGGCATCCCAGAGGGACCCCCTGAGTACCGCCAGGAGTGATCCCTGAACACTGCCAGGTGTGGCCCCAAACCAAAATGAGCCCCAGGGCATCCCGCACAGCGTCATTCTCTGGAGCCTGTGTCCCTCCTCTCCTGTGCCAGTCAGCACGGCGTGCCTAGGGAGCAGCCATGGGCCAGAGATGCCGGGAGGGAGGCCCCATCCTCTCTCTATGGGCCCCCAAACCGAGGTGGTGTGTGTGGGCACTGGGCTTTGTGTGACTTCTAGGGGTTATATAACAACTTTGTGTGGACTCTGGTCCTGCTTTGTGTGGGGATTTTGTGTGGCTGCGGCTTTGTGTCGATGTTTCCATGTGTGGACACCAGGGTGGAGGCGGGGCGTATCTAGACTCAGGGTGTGGACGTTTCTCGAAGAACTTGGGTTTTGGGGCCAGAGAGAAAGTAGCATGGGAGGGTGTTTGCGTTCGATCCCAGCTTCAATCTCCAGTGTCCCTCCATAGGGTCCCCAGGCACGCCAGGAGTGACCCCTGAGCACAGAGCCAAGAGTCAGCCCTGAGCACCGCCAGTGTGGCCCATGGAGATATAAAGAGGGCTAGGGCGATAGCACAGCGGGGAGGGTGTTTGCCTTGCACGCGGCTGGCCAGGGGTTGATCCCCAGCATCCCATATGGTCCCCCGAGCCCCACCGGGAGTCATTCCTTAGAATACCCAGGAGTCAGCCTCGAGCATCGCGGGTGTGGTCCCGAAAACCAAAGAAAAAGTAAAGAAAAAGCTGGAGCGAGAAGCAGGGAGCACCCTTGCCTTGCCTGTGGCCACCCCAGGTTCGTTGCTGGCACCCCATATGGCCCCCTTGAGCTTGCCCAGAGCACTGCCTGGCGTGGCCCCAGCAAGATGCAAAGAAATAAGTATTCGGGGGCTGGAGTGATAGCATAGCGGGTAGGGCGTTTGCCTTGCACGCGGCCGACCCGGGTTCAAATCCCAGCATCCCATATGGTCCCCTGAGCAACGCCAGGAGTAATTCCTGAGTGCAGAGCCAGGAGTAACCCCTGTGCATCGTCGGGTGTGACCCAAAAACCAAAAAAAAAAAGAAATAAGTATTCGGTTCCCTGCAACCGCTCAGCCCCAGCTGGCCAGTGAGGGCAGAGCCGGCCCCTGTTCTTGGCCAGCTGGTGCCGCCACCCAGGACCTTTCAGATCTCCCTAATAGCCGCCCTTGGCCGTGCGCGGGACTGGTCAGACCAGTTCCTTCTGCCCGCCCTGCCCGGCGCCACACCAGGGCCAGGTGAACCGCCTTCTCCTGTGGTTTGGCCCCAGAACAGCGAGACCCGCTCGCGCACCAGCCCCGCTTCCGGCCCCGCCCCCAGCACCAGGCCCCGCCTCCCCAGGGCCAGGGCCTTCCTGCCGAGGGTGGTGGTGCCCAGCTGGGGCCTTGTAGGCTGGAGCGACACCTGGCCCTTGGGGAGCCGAGACTTCGGGGTGCGCAGGGAGGCCTCACTTTCCCCCTGCTGGTCAGCTGGTTCTTACACCTGCCCCCGCAAGTTGCAGACCTGGGGCCTGCGGCCATCTCAGCCTCTGAAAACGGGCTTGGGCAGTGCTAGCTCACTTAGTGTCCACCTCGTGGGTCAAGATTCTGGGGTGCCAGGATCAGAGCCAAGGCCTCACTCTCGCTACCCTGCATCTCCCCCCCCCACACACACACACTTCCTGGCCAGCCACAGCCTTGTGTTCTGCCCAGGCGGTGGTCAGTCACTTGCTGGGCCACGGGGGTGAAACATTTTGGGTTTCCCCTGTTTTCTTGTTGTGACCAGGGAGCGGACTGGGAGCTCACATGGGGGTTACACTCGCCCGCTGGGCTGGACCCCGGGGCCCCTTGCAGGCGGGGCTGTTCTCAGTGTATATACCGCCCTCCTCCGAACCCCAGTGAGCATCGAATTCAGCCCCCTTGGACTCACGGTCCTGGCTTTTGTTTTTTGGGGGGTGGGTGGGGAGGGTTCTTGTTGGGGGCCCTGTAGTGCCGGCAGTGACACGTACCAGGCATTTGGTTTCCTTTGGGTGGTGCTGGGAATCAAACCAGGACCTCGAGCATGCTGGGCAGGTGCCCTACCAGCAAAGCCACTTTCCTGGCCCTCCGAACCGTGAGCCTCCATGCCACTTCCATGCCTCCGTGAGCCTGAGAGTCCAGGGGGCAGGGGGGACGCAGGCTGAGTGCTGTAGCCACTGAAGCGCTTCCCCTGCCACACTGGGGATTTGGGGGCTCTTGAAGGACGTCCATTGGGGTCTGCTGTGTGACACCGCCTTGTGCTGCCGAGAGCAGGGGAAGCTGGGCCGAGGCCTGTCCGTTCAGTCTGGGCAGCCAGGAAGGAGGACGCTTGTCCGTCCTGGGGTGCTGTGCAGGCCCAGACGGATGGGGACCCACGTGCGGGGAGGGGAGGCCCTCCTGCCGGTCAGCCCTGGACTCGCCCTTCCCTTCTCTTTCCTCTCTCAGCTGCTGATCCCGGCTCTTAGAGCAGACCTGGGGGTGGTGAGGGTCCGGCTCCAGATGGGGCGCATCAGCATGTTAGTGGCCAGGTGTCCTGCTGATGGGCTCACCTGGCTGGCACCTGATGGTGACGGGGGTTTGGTTGTGTTGCAGAAAACTGTTCGTGGGCGGTCTGGACTGGAGCACCACCCAAGGTAGGCTCGGGGCGACGCCGGGACCCACCCCCAGTGGGGCACTGAAGCCACAGCAATGGTCTGGGGCACTGGAGGTGTACCCCTCCTTCCCATGCCACCCAAGGGCACTGGCAGTGTGGCTAGGGCTTACTTCCTTGGCTGTGCCATGCCAGGAGAGCTGTGTGTGGGTGGCTGGGTGTGTCTGTCTGTCTGTCCCTGCAGCACAGGGCTCAGCCGAAGTGCCTGTGCATGTCTGTGTCGGTGTGTGACTGTGTCTCTGTCGTCGCTGTGTGCGCGTGTGTGCGTCCATGTGTGTCCGTGTGCGTGTCCCCGCGGCGTGGTGCTCAGCCCCGGCGCCTGTGTGTTCTGCCCCGGCTCCGAGCAGAGACTCTGCGCAGCTACTTTTCCCAGTATGGAGAAGTCGTGGACTGCGTCATCATGAAAGACAAGACCACCAACCAGTCCCGAGGGTTCGGCTTCGTCAAGTTCAAAGACCCCAACTGTGTGGGGACGGTGCTGGCCAGCAGACCACACACCTTGGACGGCCGGAACGTGAGTGGGGGGGCAGCTCTGGGCCGTGAGCCGGGTGGTGGGGGGGTGCTGGCCGCGCCCGTAGCCTCACACTCACCCCCGCTGTCGGCCTGTCCTGCAGATCGACCCGAAGCCATGCACACCTCGCGGGATGCAGCCGGAGAGGACGCGGCCCAAGGAAGGCTGGGTGAGGGGCAGGGGCTGGGGAGGGCGCACACTGGGGTGTGTGTGTGCGGGGGGCGCCGACTTTTCCCACCTGGGGTGGTGCTCAGGGGACCCTGTGGGTCCCTGCAAGGCTACATTCTGACCCCCCTTGAAATTTGATCACTCTGGCTCTGGATTATTTTTTTTGGGGGGGTGTAGGGGGCACACTCAGCAATGTCAGGGCCCGTGAGGAATTAATCCTGGTGGGGTTCAGGGTACCCCGTGGGGAGCTGGAGAATAAACCGTGGTCGGCCATGTGCAAGGCCTGCGCCCACCCTGCTGTACTGTCGCTCCAGCCCCTGACCCTGGACCGTTTTTGGTCACTGATTTTTTTGTTTTTTAGATGGCACCCAGCAGTGCCTAGGGCTTATTTCTGGCTCTGTACTTAGGGGTCGCACCTGCTGGGCCTGCAGGGGACCTTGTGGGGTGCCAGGGACCAAACCCAGGTCAGCCTGGACCCCTTCATATGGTGGAACCGAAAGTTCCTTGCTGGCCCTGAAGGGCAGCCTCCGGGCCCCACCTCCCCTGAGAATTGCTGGTGGCCAGGGTGAGCGCTGGACCTCCCTCTCTCCACTGGTGGCCTGGTGCTTGGGACTGCAGAGCCGTGTGAGCTGGGGGGCGGGGGGCCCATCCCCCTGCCCCAGGCCAGTCCAATCCAATGCTGTGAGTGCCGCTTGGCCCGTGAGGACTTCTTCTGACAGTGGGGGTGCCCCTCGCGTGCCCGGCCTCTGCCCTTCTGCTTCCCACGGGTGTCTGGACCCGGCGGCAGGCAAGGCCGATTGGGTTCCTGCACATCTGCGGGGAGTTTGAGCCCAGGGACACCCCGACATCCTCACCCACCCCCATGAGCCCTGCCGGCTGCACATGGGGGGGTTCTTGCCGTGCCTGTGGCCAGCCTGGGCTCGATCCCCAGCCCCCCATGGACTTGCGCCGTTCCCCGCCAGGCGTGAACCCTGAGCACCTCCAGGTGTGGTCCCCGCCCCAATAAAGCCAATTGCTCTGGGACTGACTTCACCCAGGAGCGTCGGGGAGAGGAAGATGGGGCTGGGGGGAACTGTGTTTCGGGAGCCCAGGAAGATGTGGCCCCTTGCGGTGACCAGCCTGGGGCCGGTGTCACACCCTGAGCTGTGGGGCTCCCTGGGGCAGTCTGGAAGGGGAAGGCCGAGAAGAGGGTAGGCGGGACCCTGGCAGCATTTTTGCCTTTCCTCCTCCCCTCCTGGCTCCCAGCCTTGCTCCCTGCATCACTGAAGGTAGCAGGACCAGGAGTGCCGGTGCCACCCTCTGCGACCCACCCTCTGCGACCATTGGCTGAGGAGGGTGGGGGGAGGGGCGTGGCTTGTCGCTCTGGCCTCCAGCCTGCATCCCGGGGCCATCTGAGGGGCTCCCCATGGGAACTAATTTTGCCTCTCCTTTCCACACTGCAGAAAGGACCCCGGAGCGATAACAGTAAATCCAATAAGATCTTTGTCGGGGGGATCCCGCACAACTGCGGGGAGACCGAGCTCAGGGAATACTTCAAGAAGTTTGGCGTGGTGAGTCCCGGCCCCGCTCCCCAGGGAGGGCCTCGCTGCTGGTCACCGGGACTGGGGGATGCGGGGAGACAGCAGGGTCTGGCCTGGCCTGCTGCCCCTCTTTAGGGAGCGCTGGCCCTTGCTAAAGTCTGTCCCACCAGAAATGGGGTGCTGCCCTGAGACAGGAGCAGACCGTGGGGGGGGGGGGTCAGGCCTGCAGGCGTGTCCTGCCTCGTGGTGGCTGATGGGGGTTGGGTGGGGCACTTTCTTCCCAAGCCTCCTAAGACCAAGATTTCAACAGAATCCCCCCAAGAAATCGCAGCCCACTCATGGTGGGGGGGGTTGTCTCCCTGGGACTCGCCCTGGCCCCTACTGGCCACGTGCTCTGGGGGACAGGGATCAACACTGCCAACTCCCCACCCAGGAGGCGGGGTGGGGGGGGGGGGCGGCGTGTGCTGAGGTGAAGTGGGGGACGCACCCTTCCCAACCCCTCGAACCTCTTCTCTCGGCAGGTCACGGAGGTTGTCATGATCTACGACGCGGAGAAGCAGAGGCCTCGAGGTAAAAGAGATGGAGTTCGGGTGCCCTTCCCCCCCTCAGATGGCAAACTATCTCACACGTTGGGGGGTGGGGTAGCGAGTTGGCTCGACAGAGGGTTGGGGGACAGACCACCGTTCCCACTAGTTTCCGCTGCCCCAGGTCAGACCGCGCCCTCTTGGTTGTTTTTCTTTTCTTATTCTTTTGGGCCGTTTTACCACCCCTGGGTCCGGCCTGGAGCAGTGTCCACACGCTGTGTCCCGGTCGTCCCTCCCCACCCAGCTGTTTGGTCCCTCCCTTCCTTTTTTTCTTTTTGCCGATTTCTTTTTTTTTCCTTGGCTCGCTCGTGCGTGCGTGCGTGCGTGTGTGCTTGTGTGTGCGGGAAGCGGGGATGAGTGGCCTCCGCAGCCCTCCCGGAGGCCCCCGAGCTTCACCCCCTCTCCATCCCCACCCTGCACGTCCCAAAGCAGCTGTGGCCTGGGGCGGCGAGCATCCAGTTTTCCCTGCCCTTATTTTTTCCCTCCCCGCCTTCCTTTTTCTTGCCCGTTTTTTTTTTTTCTTTTTTCTTTTTTTTTTTCCTTTCCGTGTGTGTGGTTGCTGCTGCTGTCCCTGGCCGGCTGGTTTCGGTTCCTGGACGGCTTCTGTATGGGCTGTGTGAGCGAACCCGTGGCCTGGCTGCACCGGGCAGGCCCCACCGCGCCCCACCGCGCCCTGGGCGCCGCAGCATGCCCGCCATGCTGGAGAATAGTTTGCCATTTGAACTCCCCCCCCCCTCCTCGTTAAGTAACTGCATTCCTCCCTGCGTGTGGATTAAGCTTGTTAAGTCTTAGTCTTACTTTTAATTTAGACATACATGCTTAGAGACGTACTTTTAAGTGTTTCATAGTCGAGTACAGTAACGCTAAGTAAGTTATTTTCCTTTTCTCTCTGTGAATTGTTTGTGATTAACGATCTCTCTTTAGATTTCTCTTCTCCAGGTGCTAAATTCTATCACACAGGTACAGGCCAGGCCCGCGGTCAGAGGAGGGAACGGGCTTTGCTCCAGTGGGGTGTAAACGAAGTTTCAGTGTGTTTCTGTTCCATTTCCTCAGTGGTGATGTCGCCTCTTGCAGACAGACAGACAGACAGACAGACAGACGCACTCTTAGACGCCCCGCCCCGGGGCTGTAGCCCAGCGGACCCCGGGTTTTCAGGCACCTCTGCCGTTTTGAGAACTGGTCAACTTTTAAATCTGCTCTTCACCCCTGTGCTGTGTTCCCCGTTTGCCTGTGAACACCCCAGGACGGGAGGCTGAGGGGAGGCTCTCAGCGCCCCAAGTCGCCCCTCGGGCCAAGTGGGGCCCCCTGGGGTCCTGGCCCTGTCTGGGTCCGGGCGCCCCTGGGCACTGAACCATTCGGCTTGGCCTCTGCCATCATCGCCCTCAGCGTGGAGGGGCTCCAGTGCTAGGCTAGCAGAGGGCAGGGTCTCTCACCACCCCCCCTCCTCAAGGCAGGGCCTGGACCCGGGGCACCCAGGGAGGGGCCCCTTGAGGTTTGATCTTCCTGAATCTTCCCGTCTCCCCCAGGAGAGAGCCTTCCCCGCTCACTATCCCCTCACTCCGTCCTGCCCTCCCGGCCTCACCCCCCCTCACCCTCCGAGTCCTTGTCCCCGTCCTGTCCCCTTCTCCGATGGCGCAGTTGGTCTCGGCACCCGGCCCGCTTCCCGAGGCCCCTGATTCCTCACCTTCCCACCCCAGTCTTGTCTCCGCTGCCCCTAGACCCCGTCAGACCAGGAGACCCGCGGTGGCCGCTCCTGCCAGTGTCCCCCACCCCGCCCCAGCCCACCCCCTGCATCCCACCTCCCACACCGTTGTCCCGCAGAGCAGATGGTCCTGGGTCCTGCCACAGTTAATCCACCAGACAGAAGGGACATGCCACGGGGGCCGGGCGCTGTGCCCTTCAGACCAACCAAACTTCGTTTATACTGCCACTTGCTTGCGTTTGGGAAATGCTAAATTTTCCTCCCTACCTTGGAAAACATACATTTTTTTTTTCTCAGTGTGTTCCTTTTTTTTTTCCCTTATGGGTTTTTTTTTTCTTTTTTAAAATTTTTTGGTTGTTGGTGTTTTTTTTTTTTTAATTTTTAATTTTTTTGGTAATTTTTAAAAATTTTTTATTTCGATGACACGGTGCCTCTCGCTCTTGCTGCCAACGGCAGATTTGACCTGCTGGAACCCGTTATGGCCTGTATCTTTGTGTATCTTATTGACGTAGATGTGTACAGATAGAGCCGGTTTCCATACGTCTGTTGCGGACAGGACTCTCGGGCTTCCCCAACCGCGTTGGGCAAGCTTGGCGAGGCACTAACCGTGTAGACACGCGCTTCCGGTTAACGCACTAGAACGGTACCGGCAGCCGCGCCCGCGGCCCAGCCCGTGGCAAGCCGAGGGGGAGAACCCCGGGTTTCAGAGAAGCCGCAGCCCTCGCCCCCCCCCCCCCTGCGGCACGCAGCCGCGCAGAGGCGGAGCTCTCGCCCGGCTCCCTGCACCCCGCTCCCATGCAGCGCCCTCGCACCCCGCAGCACTGGGCCCCAGCCCTGGCTGGCCCTCCCCCACTCTGCGGCGGCGGCTTTGCTGGAACCCTCGGGCGATCCCTCGGCCCGGCCCCAATACTGTTCATCATCGTGTTCTGTGTCACGACACCCCTGCTACCTTGATTCACTCTTCGTCGTTGGCTAGGTTTTGGATTTATTACTTTCGAGGACGAACAATCAGTGGACCAGGCTGTCAACATGCATTTTCACGACATCATGGGCAAAAAAGTGTGTAGTTGTAGTTTTATTTTACCTTAAGACCAAACCAAGTCTTAGGCAACTGAGGGGTTTCACTGGAAACAGACAATCCTTCACCGTCAAGCCACATGGGCCAGGGTGTGGGGCCAAGCCCCCCTGGTTCCTGAGCAGCGGCACGGCCGCGCCTGGTGGTGGGGGGGTGGTCCCCGGAGGGTGGGGGCGGCGGGGGGGGGGCGCCCCGGGGGGGAGGGGGCGTGGGCTGGCCTCCAGTGAGATGGCCGGGTTGCCTCAGGCTTGGTTTCTGCCACCACTCCTTCAGATGTGTGTCCCCGATTGTCCCACGCCGCCCACTGTGTGCCGCGCAGCGACCCCCCGAGAACTGAGGCCCCTTTCAAACTGAACGAAACATCCTGAAGGATTGGTTTCCTCCGATTGGGTCACTTACTGTGGAACTCGGTCCCGGCCACATTCTGATAGAACTTGAACCATGCAGTCAAGTGACCTCGGTTGTTCATCTTCATACTGTGTTGCTGCCGCAAGGTCGCGGGGCGCAGAGCGGCCCCAACTCGCCCCCCCTCCCCCAGCCCGGGGCCCGCTGGGGCGTGCCGGGGCTGCTGGAATCCTGCGTGTACGGTTTCCTCCAGCTGGCCAGGCCAGGCCAGGGGGCAGGCCCTCCATCCCCCGGCTCTGCCGGCAGCCCCCGTAGGGTGCCTAGTGTGTCCCCACCCCCTATCTGGGGGTCCCCACATGCAACACGCCCTGCTCATGGAGGGCCTCTGCTCAGGCACAGGCACCCCCGACTGCCTTTGGCCCTGACCAGCCCAAACCACACGCCACCGTTACTGCCACCTCATGCCACCATTGCCCGCAGGTCCCAGGGCCGGGGACAGCGGCTCCTGCTTTGGCAGTGGCCAAGTCTGCTGGGCACACCGAGCACTGAGGGACCCTCCCCGTCCAGAGTCAGGCCCTGGGTCCCCACTGTCCCCAGTGGTGGACACAGCGCCCCAGGGCTGACCTGTGCAGCCGGCCCCTCCCCTCAGCCCTGCCGCCTCGTCACCCCCACAGTGTCCTCAGGGCCCGGGGAGGTGGGCAGAGTGCTGGGCCGCCCGCCACCACCCACCAGGTCCCAGTCTGAGACCCCCCAGAAGGACCCAGCCAGCCCCGTCTACACACTCACTCAGGCCACGCGGGCCACTGGGGGTCAGGCTGCCCCCGCCCAGCGCAGGCTCCTGCCACCGCAGCCCAGAGAGGCCCAGAGCTGCCGGGTCCCTGAGCCGCCGAGCGAACACAGTATGAAGATTGCTTACTGATTCCAATGTCCATTTTCTTGCATGTTTGTTGACTTTTTTGTTAGCCGTAATGTAAGGTTCTCTTTACCACATCCATCCCCTCTGACACTATTTTGAGTTAATGAGATGCTCTGACCCTTAGCCTGGGAAGGTAAGTCCCTGTCTTCCTTAGTTACTGGAATACACGCCTAAGTGACACGTGTTTCTCAGGTATGAGCACCCAGGGCAGGTGGGGGGCGGGCCCCCCCAGACCCCGGACCCAGGAGGCAGCCATGCGCTGCTTCGGGCGGGCTTCCCCGGGACCCGGACTGCTGTCCGGGTCACACCCACCACCCACAGGGTCCCCGGGCGCCCCTGACTTAGAGCCACATCGGTTGTACCTGAGAAACATTTTATTTTTTTAAGCAAAAAAAAAAAAAAGTAAAAAAAAATCGACAAAACTTTTATTTATTTATTTTTTTTAAGAAATAAAAGCTACTGACCTTAAAATAAGGTTTATAGTTAAGTATTTAGTTTTTAAGTCGTAATAAGATGCTAAGTGTAGTCGTAAGTTACCTGAGGGTATTTTTCTGACGGGAAGGGGGTCCCCGACCCACGGCTTCCCCTGAACCCCAGCTCGGTTTGTCTAGGTGGAGGTGAAACGGGCCGAGCCTCGTGACAGCAAGAGCCAAGCGCCGGGCCAGCCAGGTGCCAGCCAGTGGGGCAGCCGGGTCGTGCCCAGTGCTGCCAATGGCTGGGCAGGCCAGCCCCCGCCCACGTGGCAGCAAGGATATGGCCCACAAGGTAAGGCCCGCACTGAGGGGACACGGTGTGGGGGGGGCGGGACATGGGGCGTTGGGGGGCAACCCCTTGCCCAGAGGACTCGCAGGCCTCCTGCTGTGAAAGTGGACACTGACCCTCACCCCGCGCCATCTTTCCCTGGCAGTGGGTGCCACCCCTTGTCTTAGCGTGTTGCTGCCCCTGGTGCAGGGTGCCAGGCCCCTGAGTTGGAGTCTGAGTCCTGCCCCTACCCGGTGTGGGAAGGGCCTTGCCCGCCGCCGGCCTCATCCTACAGGGGCCCTGTGCTGACCGTTCCCCTCCCTCTGTTTCCCCTTTAGGAATGTGGGTGCCAGCAGGACAGGCCATTGGTAAGTCTCTGTCTGTGTGTTGCGGGGTGGCCGGTGGCCGGTGGGTGGGGACGGCCCTCATGCCCCCCTCCATGCTGTTCTGTTGCAGGTGGCTACGGCCCCCCGCCCGCGGGCCGAGGAGCGCCCCCGCCGCCCCCGCCATTCACTTCCTACATCGTGTCCACGCCCCCCGGAGGCTTCCCCCCACCGCAGGGCTTCCCCCAGGGCTACGGCGCGCCCCCGCAGTTCAGTAAGTGGGTACCCCAAAGCCAGGGCGGCTCTGCTGGCCGTGTGCTCAGTGGGGAGGGTCCCGGGGGTGCAAGGGTCTGTGAGTCTCTGCTGGAGACACTTGTCCCAGCACAGTGGCCTTCACATTATTGGCTTGGTCCCTTTTTCTGGGCTCGTCTCTGCTTCTAAGACCTGGAGCGGGCCGCTCTCCGGGCCACGATGAGCTTGCTTTGCCCGGCACGGGCGCCCCATCTCTGCCCAGGCCTGGGCGCTGGCGGTCTCACTTGGTGCTGTACAGTGTGGGGACAGGGCTCCTGGTGCATGTGCCTGGACCCTGGTCCCATGGCTGATATCCACCCCAGGTGCGCCCCCTCCTCCGGGGAGCCCCTCTCCGGTGGGGGGTGGGTGCAGGAGGCTGCGTGTGGCGCCCGGGAGACGCCCCCAGCCCCTGCACACACCTTTCCTGCTCGTGCAGGTTTTGGCTACGGGCCTCCGCCTCCACCACCGGATCAGTTTGCCCCTCCGGGGGTCCCCCCTCCACCTGCCACTCCGGGGGCAGCGCCTCTGGCCTTCCCACCGCCACCATCTCAGGCCGCCCCCGACATGAGTAAACCCCCGACGGCACAGCCAGACTTTCCCTATGGCCAGTACGGTGAGTGCCTGCGCCATCCGCATGGTGGGGATGGGGCTGGTGAGGTGGGGGTGGGGGAGCGCCGACGAGAGGCCCCAGGGGCCTGGTCTGAGCCGGGGGGCTGGGGCAGGCACCCCAGGACGGGGCTCTGGGAACCCTGGCGGGTCCTGGCTGCCCGGCATGGCAGCTCTGAGGCTGCCCGTGGCCCTGGCCTCGGTGACACATGTGGGGTCGTGCCCCGTGTTGGCTCCCGCAGGCTGTGGGTCCAGGCGGACGCTTCGAGGCGCTAGTCTGTCTCTGCAGGGCCGTGGGGGAGCAGCTGTGTGGACAGGCTGAGCGGGCCCTCGGCTTGTACCAGGACGTCACCCCGCCTTCCCCAGGGACCATCCCCCCCACACACCCCAGAGTGGGGCGCAGCCCCCAGAAGGCCCCCGCCCCTCTCCCCGGAAGACAGGTGTGCGCCAGGCCCCCCGCCCCCGCACAGGATAGTTTCGGGGCCTGGCCCCACCCTGCGGGCTAGCTCCTGCGTGAGGCACCGGCGGGGGTGCACGTGTGCGCCGTGCGAGCCGCCCCGCCAGGCCCCCCGGGGCAGTCACCCTGTCTATCTCTCGCCAGGCCTGGGTTCCTATTCTCCAGACCCGTCGGGCTTCGGGCCCATACTTTGTTTACAGTCTTATGGTCAGGCTGAACAGTGATGTGGCCTAGGTAGGTGGCGCCCCCGAACCCACGGTCCCCCGGTCCCCCTCTGCCTGCACCCGGGCCACGGACATGCGTCCTCTGCTGCCCCGGGCGGGGGTGGACCGGCGGTGTCCCTGGGCTGGGCCCTGGGCCGGGCCTTGTCCACTGTGTGGTCCCGGGGCGCCCAGAGCAGGCTGAGCAGAAGCGCCCTCCGTCCCCAGGGTGCCAGGCCTGTGCCACCGCTGCCGCCACGCTCCCGCCAGGCCTGTGCCCCCGGCCTGTGCGCTGGGGTGCGGCCGCCTCATGTGGGCCTGCAGCAGCCAGTCTGACCCCGCATCTCCCCCGCCCCCCTGCAACCGCCAGACTTTTGAGCTCTGGCCGCACCTGAAGAACCACCCTCAGAGACTCGGGGCGCCACCGGCAGCGGCCCCCCAGCCCGGCCCGCCCCGCCACAGCAGCAGAACAGGGACCTCGGTCGGCCCGCGGCCGCTGCACTGGGCAGCGCGGCCCCTGCCCGGCCTCACTGACTCTCTCCCCAGCAGGTTACGGACAGGACTTGGCTGGCTTCGGACAGGGCTTCTCCGACCCCAGCCAGCAGCCCCCTTCGTACGGGGGCCCCCCGGTGCCAGGCTCGGGCGGACCCCCTGCCGGCGGAAGCGGCTTCGGCCGCGGGCAGAACCACAACGTCCAAGGATTCCATCCGTACCGCCGCTAGCCGCGGGCAGCGTGGCCCGCCGAGCCCCAGGCCCCGCACTTGGGAACTCGTGACAATCACAGACTGGGCGGAAAGAGGCGAAGACAGGGGGGAGGGGGGCGTTGGCTCTGGAGGCGGCTGTGGGTGCTGGACTGAAGTTTTTCTATTTCTTTCTCTAAACCCGTCAGCACAATAAAGGAAAAGTCACTGGTTCAACACAGGGTTTAAAAACGTCTACAGCTTTGATTCCAAACTTCAGGCTTCTTTTCTTTTTTTTTTTTCTTTTTGGAAATTTATTTTCCTCGAGCCTTTTGTTTTACCGTATATTGTAAACTTTTATGTTAAAGAAAAAAAATAGACATTTACCAATTGTGAGATTTTTAAGAGAATTTTCTACGATGTATACTTGGCTTATTTTTTAATTTAAAGCAGGGCTGGGGGTACCGGGGCAGGAGGCCCCTCCCTGCCCTCCGGATGGGACTCAAGGGTCCAGAAACTCGGGAGCTTCAAGCAGAAATCTACTGTGTGTTTTTTGGTTGTTTTTTTTTTTTTTGGTGGTTTTTTTTTGTTTGTTTGTTTGTTTCTTGCTTTTGTCAACCGAGCTGCCTGCAGTGCAGGTGCTGGGGGGCCCTGTCTACACCGCAGCCCCACAGCACCGGGGCTGGAGGCCGATCTGGCAGGAGCTTCAGGGCGTTTCCCACTGACCAGTCTGACCCTGGTTTGAATAAAGAGAAGTGCGTTTGGACTAGAGACCCACTGTGTCCGTTTATTTCCTCTTGCGTGACCCTGCCCAGGGTTGGGGGGACCTCGCTCCCTGCTGGGAGGCTGGGTGGATATAGGGCGCCTAAGCGAGGCGCCCAACAATAGATTCCTAGGTACAGAAACTGGGCCGCAAACTGGGACCTGATATGGCGTGGCTGGGGGTGGGGGCAGCTTACCTGGCTCGTGGCTCTAGTGCTAGAGATCGGGGTCCCCAGACCGTACCCCAGCACAAGCGAGGCACAAGCGAGATCCCTGGAACAACAAAACACCAACATAGAAAGGGAAGGGTTGGGGAAGAGGCCAGGCATGGCTGTGGGGGTAGCAGGGGCCGAGTGATAGGACAGCGGGGGGGCGAGGATGCTTGTCCCCCATGTGGCCAACTTGGGATCTATCCCTGGCATCCAATATACCCCCTGAGCCCTGCCAGGTACGGCCCAGTGGTTCCCTGAGCACTGCCAGAAGCAACTACTGAGCAACTTCGGGTGTGACCTAAAATCTTTTTAAAAAAAGGGGGGGGTCCTGAGCAATAGTACAGCAGCTATTGCAACTACTGAGCACCCCCAGGTGTGGCCCAAAACAACTGGCACACAGGGAAAAGGATCCTGACATCAGACACCCCCATATTCCCAATTTGCAGAAGGCCCTGAGTGGACAGTGGGACCCCCACCCCACATTCCATTTGAAATCCTCAGCCAAATGAAGTTCTGCTAGCCACGGGTATCGCCAGTCGCATTCCTGTCTTTCACGTGTGAGGACCTGGGTCGGACCCCCAACAGTGCAGAGAAGCAAACTCACATGCAGGTCCCCTGCCAAGGCATCTCCTGCAGCAATGGAGGCACAGCCAGCCAGGACGCCCCTGAGCCAGCCCCCCACCCACCCTGACAGGAGGGACAGCTCTTGGGGGAGCGGGGTACACTGGAACTGGGAACGGGCACTTCCCCACCTTGTCAGCTGTCCCAGCTCCACACTAGCCCTGTGTGGCAGGGGATCCGCTCTACACCGTGGGGAAACTCAGGCGCCTTGAGTAAGGGGCAGGGGGCAGGGTGCTGTCTTGTTCAGGGCTACAGCAGGCCACCCCCCTCCCACCCACAGTCCCTGGTCTGTGTCTGATTATTTTGTTTGGGGACCATTTCCAGCACTGCTCAGCCATCAGCCCTGGCAGTGCCAGAGGATTCTACAGGGTTCTGGGAATTGAATCCAGGTCGGCCGTGTGCAAGGCCACGCTGTCCTGTCTCCCTGCCCACTCCCTGCCCATCCCACTCCCCACCTGTTTGACCTCTTGTCTGTCCCCCTCCCCCCTTTCTTTTTTTTTTTTCTTTTTGGGTCACACCCGGCAATGCACAGGGGTTATTCCTGGCTCATGCACTCAGGAATTACCCCTGGCGGTGCTCAGGGGACCATATGGGATGCTGGGATTTGAACCCGGGTTGGCCGCATGCAAGGCAAACGCCCTACCCACTGTGCTATCACTCCAGCCCCTCCCCCCCTTTCTTGATTCTTTGATTTGGGGCCATACCCAGCAGTGCTCAGAGCTTACTCCTGGCTCTGTCCTCAGGGATCACCCCTGGGGATGTTTGGGGGACTCTAGGATGCCGGGGAATCAAACCGGGGTCAGCAAAGGGGCAAGTGCTGTATTAGCTCTTCAGCCCTTGGAGTGATTTCCTTCTGAGTTATGCTGAAGTCTACCAGGCCTATGTTGTTTATTTTTCACTTTTGTTTATTTTTGCTTTGGGCTTGGGGTGAGGTTGGGGTGGCACCGGGAATCACCTGCAAGTCCTATATTCTTCCCTGAGAGTTTATATGTTTGGAAGTGGGTCTGCGGGGGTCAGAAGGGGCACACCTGGCAGTGTTCAGGGCTTTTCATGGCCTGGGGAATCATGTCACACCTGAAAAGCGGCACCCTGTCCTTTGAAATACCTTTTAACTAATTAATTATTTTAGATACTTGGTTACTCCTGGCTCATGCACTCAGGAATTACTCAGAGGACCAGGATGCTGGGAATCGAACCTGGGTTGGCCACGTGTAAGGCAAATGCCCTACCTGCTGTGCTATTGCTCCAGCCCCTGAGAGATACTTTTTTAGACACTCTGTGTTACTTTTTCAGTAACTGTTGCACCAGCCAATTTGCAAATTATCAAATTTTGTCTCACAAAGGCTGCCTGGTCTTTATCAGGAAGCCCAAGTCACACCCTGTCCCACACCCACCTGTCTGGTCTGATACCTGCTGACTAACGTATCGAGTTATTGTCGTACCTTTTTATTTTTTTCAATTTTTTTTGGTCACACTCTGTTATTAAGGGTTTACTTCTGGCTCTGTGCAAGCAAAGCAGGCAAGCACCTTACCCACTATCCTACAGCTCCAGACCTTTCTTTTTGGGTCACACCTGGCCATACACAGAGGTTACTCCTGGCAGTGCTCAGGGGACCATATGGGATGCTGGGAATCAAAACCATGTCAGCCGCGTGCAAGGCAAATGCCCTACCCACTGTGCTATTGCTCCAGCCCCTCCAGCCCATTCCTACATCCTATCTGGATGCTTTCTTTGTCTTTGTTGTTGTTGTTGCTGTCCTTTTAGCAAGATACATTTTTATTTGTTTTTTGTTTGTTTTAAGCTTTTTGGGTCACTCCCTGGGGTTAGTCCTGGCTATGTCATCAGGAATTACTCCAGGCAGTGCTGTACTATTGCCCCACGTTGTTTTTTGTTATTGTTTTTGGATCACAACTGACAATACTAGGGCCACTCCGAAGGATTACTCCCGGCGGTGCTCAGGGAACCATATAGGATGCCTGGGATGGAACCAGAGTCGGCTGCGTTCGAGGCAAGAAGAAGCCAATCTGCTGTACTACTGCTCTGGGCCCCCTAGGCCGGCTCTTATCTCCTCCCTGGAACTCATGACTCCAGTTCCCGGACAGCATCTGCTGCAAACAGCAGGCTCTCCATAATTGCTAGGTGGATTGCATTATAGAGATTACAGAAATTAAAGAATCAGATCAGGCGTTCAAACCTCAAGAATCTCTTCATGGGAGGGGCCAGAGTGATAGCACAGTGGATCGATAGCACAGCGGGTAGGGCGTTTGCCTTGCACGCGGCCGACCTGGGTTCGATTCTCAGTATCCCATAGGGTCCCCCCGAGTACCGCCAGGAGTAATTTCTGAGTGCAAAGCTTGGAGTAACCCCTGTGCATCGCCAGGTGTGACCCAAAAAGAAAAAAAGTAAAATAAAAGAATCTCTTCATGGGGACTGGAGTGATAGGACAGCGGGGAGGTTTTCTGCCTTGAGCACGGCTGACCCGGGTGCAATCCCGGCATCCCATAAGGTGCCCCGAGCAACGCCAGGAGTAATTCCTGAGTGTAGAGCCAGGAATAACTCCTGAGCACCGCCGGGTGTGACCCCCACAAAATAAAACAAAACAAAAAAAAACAAAAAAAAGAAATTGCTTTGGAAAAAAAAAATCCCTTCATGAAGGCCCCGCATCCTGCGCTCTGGCCTCCGGTCAGCAGGGGGCGCGCCTCAAGCGCTGGCGGACGCAGAGCGCGCGCGCAAGCCGCGGGGCGGAGCTCGCGGGCGTCCTCGCGATAACTGCGCAGGCGCGGCGCAAGCTGGCCTTTCCGAAGCGCCGACGAGATGGTGAGAGCTGTGGCTCCGGGCCGAGGGACCGGGACTATCCGGGGCCATCCGCCTTTGAGGCACGCCAAGGGAGCCTGAGGCCACCCGCGCGGCCACGGCAGCCGCCTCCAGGCCTCCGGGAACACGGGATAAGGGGATGCTGGGTCGGCCCGCGGGGTGTCGCTCCGGCCCGGCCTGGGGAAGGCCCGCGCGGCGCGGCATGACCCCGCCGAGTTTCCGTACCGCGGAGCCGCGCCGGCTTCCCGCGCCGGCCGCGCGGTGCTGTGTTCTCGCGGGCTTCCCTAAGGGGGCTCGATCGCGTGCGTGCCGGGGGGAATGGGGGGCTCTCGGGGCCCTTCTCACGCCCGCCCCGGACCCCCGCAGGCGGAAGTGGAGCAGAAGAAGAAGCGGACCTTCCGCAAGTTCACTTACCGCGGCGTGGACCTCGACCAGCTGCTGGACATGTCCTAGTAAGAGATGGGGGCTTCCGTGGGGCGCGACCTTTGACCCTCTGACCGGGTGGGCGGGGCAGCGCGTGCAGAAAACGCGCCTTGGGTGCCTCTGGGCTCAGTGTCTTGTGTTTCTTTTCCCTTTGGGGGCTGAACCCGGCCGTGCGCAGGGCTTATTCTGGCTCCTCACTCAGGGATGTCTCCTGACGGGACCCTAGAGGGTGTCGGGCCCGGGTCGGCCGCGTGCAAGGCAGCACCCCGCACTGACACTCAGGGCTCAAGGACTGGTCGCTTCTGTTTGGGGAACGTGGCCAGGGGCTGGAGAGCAACTAGAAGGGATTATGGCGCCAGCCTAGCACGCGGCCGACCCTAGTTGCATACCCAGGGCCGCCAGGAGTAGCCCCCGAGCACCTTTGGGTGGGCACCTCTCCCGCTCCCCCCACCTAATCGCAAAGCGCAGCCATCAGGATTTGACATGTTGGGAGGCATTGGGGGTTGTCATCAAACATTTTGGACTTTGTTGTGGTGGCTGCGATGCTGGGGGTGGGTCCCCAGGCCCTCACGCGTGCTTCACACCTTGGAGCCTCACCCCAGCCCTGTCCTCTAGGGGTGAGGGATCCTGGCCCCAGGTGGGAGACAGGCTTGCTAGTAGAAGAAAGGGCCTTTGCTAGATTCTTTATCTTGGCTTTGGGCCGGTGCTCGGGGCAGACTCTGGTGCTCAAGGATCACTCCTGGCAGGGTCCGGACCCTGCGGGCTTGGGAATCAAAAACCCTGGTCGGCCGCGTGCATACAAGGCCAGTACCCTATCCAGTCGGGGGTGCCAGGATCCAGCCCTTAGGGTTGGAGGGGGGAGAGAGTGTGTGTGTGTGCGCGCGCGCGCAGGGGTGCAGCGCTACAGCCCTGGTGCGTGGGGTTTCTTGTCCCCAGATTTCTGGGCCCCTGGTTTTCTGGAGAGCGGGTCGGGTGTGAGCGTGTGCAGGGGGCTAGGCCACCCACCAGACCCGCCCCCTGTGTCCGCAGTGAGCAGCTGATGCAGCTCTACAGCGCCCGGCAGCGGCGGCGCCTCAACCGCGGGCTGCGCCGGAAGCAGCACTCGCTGCTCAAGCGCCTGCGCAAGGCCAAGAAGGAGGCGCCGCCCATGGAGAAGCCCGAGGTGGTGAAGACGCACCTGCGGGACATGATCATCCTGCCCGAGATGGTGGGCAGCATGGTGGGCGTCTACAACGGCAAGACCTTCAACCAGGTGGAGATCAAGGTGCGTGTCCCCAGGGGGCGCTCGGGGGGGGGAGAGGGTCAGGGTGTGCCTGCGACCCGCACCCTCACTGACCTGTGCTCTCTCCGCAGCCCGAGATGATCGGTCACTACCTGGGCGAGTTCTCCATCACGTACAAGCCCGTCAAGCACGGGCGGCCTGGCATCGGGGCCACCCACTCTTCCCGCTTTATCCCCCTCAAGTAAAGGCACCAGTAAAGCCTCGCACGGACCTCCCGAGTCTGTCCCTTCGTTCCCGGGAGCGGGAGGCAGGACACAGGCGCATACAGGGGCACAGCACCAACTTGGCCCTCTCTCCCTCTCTGGGCCCCGCTCCCCCTCACCTTGCTTTCTGCAGCCACCCTAGGTCCTCGAGTCCACCTTGCCTCCTGGAGAGTCTCTTGTTTTGTTTGGGGGGTCACACCCAGCAGTGATCAGGGCTGGCTATTGGCTGGGCTTGGGACCATATCGGGTGCCAGTAAGCGTCCTGCTCTGGACAGCCCCCTCCTGACTGGAGGGGGGCTGGGGAGGGCAGGAGGTGGTCTCGCCTCTGCTGAGCGTGACCTCAGAGTAGAGCCTTGAATTGAAGTGCGTCCATGCCTCTTGGGGATTGAAGGCCTGCTTGCAGCTGGGGAGACACTTCTCGCATCAGGGAACACAGGGTGGATCTGCTGGCCTTGGTGAAGGGGGTGGGGTCAGCACGCTGTCCAGAGGTTTATGGTCCTGTGAAGTGACCAGAAACAAACTTGTTGAGGGGCTGGAGAGATGGCACAGTGGGGAGGGCGTTTCCCTTGCATGCACCCAACCCGGGTTCCATTTCCAGCATCCCAGATGGTCCCCTGAGCACCGCTAGAGTAATTTCTGAGTTCAGAGCCAGGAATTACTGTGCATCACCGGATGTGATCCAAAAAAGCAAAAGAAAGAAACTTGTCTTGGGGCAGATGGGGGGGGGCCCACCTTCTGGCAGGGCCCGCAAGCTCCTGACTTCTACCTTGCCCTGGTTTCTTCTGGTACTCCTTCACAGACCCAAGCAGGGCAGGCTGGAATTCAGGGGCAGGTGATGGGATCCAGGGAGGTGCATCCCCACAGCATGGGCCCGCTCTGCTGGCACGGGAACGAGTGAACCGGTGGAGATGCTGTGTAGACCCCACCGCCAGGGGGCACCCTGCTCCCGTGCCACTAGGGGCCAGGAGGACTGTAACGCTCAATATAGGCAATAGGCATTTGGGGTTCAGGTGGGGGTACACACGTGGTGGTGTTCCGGGGGTTATGTGGGTGTTGGGGATGGAAACCAAGTCAGCCGCGTGCAAGGTAAACACTTTCTAGATCTTCAGACCCTGGGCTCAGCTTGGACATGTGGTTGGTCAATTTGAGGTCCCAACAGCCTTTCCCCGGGGCTGCCCCACACACCCTGAGGTCAGTACCCCTAGCCTAGCCTACTTCTGCGCTTCCCCACTACCCACTGGGCAAGGTGCTGTGGCCACGCCTCCCATTAGCTCGCTGTGCTCCTTGGCACCCCAGGCAACTGTCCTCTCCGGCCCAGGAAGCTCAGAAAGGGGGCGCGGAACGCTTTGCTTCCCTTCCCTTGATAGTACCCTGGGGTGACTGCGCATCCCGTTCCCCAAGCGGCGGCCCGCGCGCCGCCAGGGGGCGTACCCGAGCACGCCTCCACCGCTGCCGGCTCGGGGCGCGCACTTCACTGGCCCGTTCCCGGGATGCTGGGCCGCCGCCCCCAGCCCCCCGTTCCCCCACCATCTCCCTGCCTGCCCATCACCCCGGTTCCTACGCGTCGCCGTGGGGGCGTCAGGCACCGCAGAGAGCCGGTTCGCTGTGGCTGCCGAGTGAGCGTTGGCCCGGGCGCCCCGCACCCGCTAGGCGGGGTGACTCAGGAACTCGGGCGCTTTCCGAGGTGACCCCGCTTCCGCAGGGGCGCTGCGGGTGGCCAGCCCCCTCCCAGAACCAGATTCCGCCGCACCCCCACGGGGCCAGCCCAGTTTATAGGGCTCCCCAGCCACGTCGGGAATCCCCCCGCGACACACGTTTTAGGGGCTCCCGACCCCCACCTCCTCGTTCTCCCTTTCTCGGAACAGTCCCCGCCTTGGCCGGGGTGAGTGACCCCCTCCTCGCCGCTCCCTCCGCGCAGGCGCAGGGCGTCCCCGGCCGCGGCACCCCCGCACCCCGCGGCGGGCGAGGGGCGGGGCGCGGACCGGTCCGAGGCGCTGCGGCTCCGTATGGGGCTCCCGGGGCTCCGGAACCTGCTCGCACTGGGCCTTCTTCGGGGATCAGGTAGGGCGCGGGGGCCGGGCCGCGAGGGGCGCGCAGTCCGCAGCCGAGGTGCGGGAAAGGACCCGGGGCGTGGCGGCTGGGGGGCGACGGCCGCGCGCCCCGCGGGCTCCCCGCATGAGGGGTCCCGGCAAGTCGCCTTAGAGACTGTTGGCTGGGAAACGGCCCCCAGAGATTCGCCGCGCGGGGAGCCCCTCCTCCGCGCCGAGACCCCCCACCCTCCGCGCACACACCCTCCTCCGGTCCGGGTCTGCGCAAGCGCGGGCCCATCCCGGGGCCTCTGCGGGAGACCCCCCGGAGCCCCGCTCCCCGATGCGGAGGCTGGGGGTTGTGGGGGCCTGGGGGGCACTGTGCCGTGAGTCCGCCGCGACCAGGCGGAGGGGGGACCTGGGACCCGCGTTCGGCCTCAGTTTCCCTTTCTGGGCCCCGAGCCTAGGGCCTCTGAGGGTGCGCATAAAAACACCCTCACAGCGCCCGAGCCCCAGAGCCTCGATGCCCGCTAATTAGGAGGAAGCTGAGCCTGGGGTGCGGGGGGAGCTCAAGGTCAGGAGGGGCCCGGAGCCAGCGCGCCGGTGGCCGCAGAGTCCCTGCCCAGGAGGCAGGAGGGAGCTCTCCGCGGTGCTGACGAGGCCGCGCGCCCCCCTCCGTCTCTCCGGCCCGTAAACAGGCTGCAGCCCGCTGAGCCACGCCCGGCCCAGGGCTACCCTGGACCAGCCGGCCTGTCTCTCCACCTGCACCTGCCCTGGCCATCCCTCCTTCTCTGGCGGGACTCTGTGCTCTCCGCGCGTCACCCCTACCCTGTGGGGTCTCGGCAGCCGGCGGTCTCAGCGCTGGCTGCCCTCCACCGCACCCCACACTGCGCGGGTCTGGCCGCCCCCACTTCTCCCGGCCCCTGGCACTGGCATAGTGGAGATGGAGGGACGTGAACCCTTATTCCAGTTTGTCCTGAAGATCCAGCAGGGGGAAGGGGTGCAGAGGAGGGAGCCTGGGGAGGCGCCCCTCCATTCTATACTTGGCACCATCTAACGGGGTTCCGCAGAGATGTCCCCTTTTGAAACCACTCCCTCTGTTTCATTTGCTTTGAAGATACAGCCAACGGTGCTCCAGGCATTGTTCCTGGTGGGGCTTGAGGGACCATATGTAAGGATTGAGCCCCCCCAACTGTACCCTTTAGCATCTGAGATTGGACTTGGGGGTTCTTTGTCAAGGACACATGTCTTGGGGTTGTAACTGACTCCCTTACATTCCCTCAGCCTTAAGATCTTGGGCACATCTTGGATGACAGCACAGGGGGTGGGACTCCTGCTTAAATTTTAACAGACTGAGCATCCGTTTGTCCATGGGGAAAACTGGGGGGGGGCACTGGAGCCCCATGGCAGAGAGTCAGCCAGCTCTGAGGTTCTGGCTGGATGGGACCCAGGAAACCGGCATCAGAGAGGCTTGAGCAATAGGACAGCGGGGAAGGCTCTAACCTTGCACGTGGCTCACCCAGGTTCAATCCCCATCATCCCATAGGGGCCCCTGAACCTGCCAGGAGTAAATCCTGGGCACAGCTGAGTGGTCCTGAGTGCAGAGTCAGGAGTCAGCCCTGAGCACTGCCAGATGTGGTTTGCAAAAATACAAAACAAACCACCAACAACAAAAACAGGGGCTGGAATAATCAAGGAGCTTGCCTTGCGCGAGACCAATCTGACCCGGGTTCGATTCCCAGCATCCCATATGGTCCGCTAGGGGTGATTCCTGAGATTCAGAGCCAGGAGAAACCCCTGAGCATCGCTGGATGTGACCCAAAAAAAAAAAAAAAAGAGGTGCAGAAAGGAAAGTTCCAGGCCAGGGGGTGGGGAATCATCTGGGTAGCACTCTGTGTCCTGGGGAAATCAAACAGAGAAGGCTGGCAGAGACTGGCAGCTTAACTCTGTCCCCCCCAAGTCAGGTCAGCCCGTGAGTCCACCATTGGGGCCTTCCCTTCTCTAAAGCCCTCCCCAGCACTCGTTCTCCCCACTCAGTCTGAAACACCCATCCTGCCCCTGAGCGCAAGGTGAGCTCCTATTCACCCGTAAGGGCCTCAGCCACGGTGTGCCACTCCTCCACCGAGTGCCCCTGTGCCCATCGAACCTTCCCTTTAAAACCCCACAGTAGGGGGGCTGGAGCCATAGCACGGCGGGTAGGGCATTGGCCTTGCACACAGCCGACCCGGGTTCGATCCCCGGCATCCCATATGGTCCCCCAAGCACTGCCAGGAGCAATTCCTGAGTGCAAAGCCAGGAGTAACCCCTGAGCATCGCTGGGTGTGACCCAAAAAGCAAAAAAATAAAAATAAAAACCCACAGTAGGGTACAGCAGTAGTTCGTTCTGAGTAGGACTCTTGTGATTCTTCTAGTGTGGGTGGGGTGAATGGGCCCTGGGACAATAGACCCAAAGGGAAAGAAGTTTTATCCTTGTGTGTGTGATAATTCTAGAAGGAAAAAAAAAGTTGTGAGGGCTAGAGCAATAGTACTGTGTGGGTAGGGCATTTGCTTTGCATGTGGCTGACCCAGGTTCAATCTCCGGCATCTCATATGGTCCCCTGAAAACACCGCCAGGTAATTATTGAGTGCAGAGCCAGGTGTAACCCCTGAGCATCGCCAGCTTGACCCAAAAAGAAAAATAAACTTGTGTCCTTCATGTACAATTTCCCATTTTTCAGTGTAAAGAATGGGGGCTGGAGTGATAGTACAGCAGCTAGGGCATTTGCCTTGCAAATCCTTGGCATTCCACATGGTTCTCCTGAGCACCACCAGGATCAGTTTCTGACTGCTGAGCCAGGAATGACCCCTGAGCATCTCTGAGTGTGACCCATAAAGTGAACAAACAAAAAAGAATTGGAGCGGAATTGTTGGGGCCCGGAGCACTAGTTTGCTTGACAGGCAGCTGACCTGGGTTTACTGGGCACCACATAGGGTTCCCCAAGCCCCACCAGGAGTAAATCCTGGGCACAGCTGAGTGTGGTCTCACCCCTACCCCCCAAAAAAAAACCCACGAATAATCTGTGAACCCAGGGACAATCAGGACATGGGGGGCCGAGGACCCCTGCAGTCTAAGCTCCCCTCCTGATAGAATGAATCTTGGAGGGGATGTGTATGTGGGGACCCCAGTGGGAGGCGGGGGAACCAGAGACAGGTAGGGGTGCAACCTGAGACAGGGAGAGAGACCCAGGTCGGGGAATGCAGAATCATGGCAGATGTCCGCAGGGGAACTGACCCTCTGCCACGAGGCAGGGAAGAAGGGGCTGATTGTCAAGGTCCCATGGGCTTGGCCATCGGGGAGGGTCAGTCTGGATCCCGAGGGTCCCGTCCCGCCCAGACCCTCGAGGCCAGCCCTTAGGGAAACAGCCGGCCTGGCCCCGGCCCCGCCCCGCCGCTGCCCTCCCTCCGCTGATGTAACCTTCCCGGCCGGCCCTTTGATTCGCGCATTCAGCCGACCCGCAACGTCTCCAAGGTGGTTTCTCCCTAGAACGGGGTGGGCAACATGGGTCCTAACCCTCGGGTGTCCCCTTCCCATAGGGGGCGTCCCCCCTTCAGCCCCTGGCAGCCCGCGGACCCGGGCAAAGCCCCGACGCCCCGCGGCGGGCGCTGGACACCGCCCCGGGCTCTCATTGGCTGTTGCCATAGCATCAGCCCGTCTTCCCGCGCAGCCATTGGCCGCCGCTCCCGCATCCCGCATCCTCCCCCGCGCGCTTGGGTGGTCTCGCACAGCGCCGCCCAGCCCGGCCCGCACCCGGCTTTGTCCGTCCGGGAGCCCTCGGTGCGCGCCGCCCGCACGCCCCGAGCCCCGCAGCCCGCGCCCCGGGGTCGCCCTGGCCCAGACGGGCGGGCATCTCGGGCGGGGTTCGCGGAGCCGTGCCGGGGGAGGAGGACCCAGTCCGGGTACCCCCGCTGGCCCAACCCTAGGGAGATCAAGTAAGCAGGCGCGGTTCCCCGCCTCCCATTGGGGTCTCCATCCCAATCCCTCTGCCTGAAGCTGGAGGAGAAACTGAGTTTCTGGGGCGGGGGTGGGGTCTCACGTACACACCCACTCCAAAGCTCCGACACCCGTGGAGGACTGGATAGCGGTTTGTGTGTGTGTGTGTGTGTGTGAGAGAGAGAGAGGGGGGGGGGTTACACCTTTCTGTAAAGCGGGGCTTTCCTTTAACGGAGAGGAGTCTCTTTCCCTGAAATACACTGTTTCATCAGATGGATCCCCAGATATTGGTGCTTTTTCCTTCGATGATGATCTTTCAGGGAGACAGCCTCCCCCCAAAAAAAACCGATTTCACACATTCTTGGGGCGAGGGTCAGACAGGGGGACAGAAGTGGGGGCTTCCGCGGGGGAGGAGCGCTGGGGGAGGTCATGGGGCAGGGATGGAATCCGCCCCATGACTGTCACGGCCCCGGCATGCTGGGCCTGAGAAACCCCGGATTGTGGGGTGCGGGGAAGCCGGCCTAGCTGGAGGTGTGTAGGGGAGCCTTGGGAAATGGGGTTTCAGGTGAGCAGAGCTGGGTAGGGGTTCACCAGGCTGGAAGGAGCAAAGCCCAAATGGGCAGTCTCCCCTCTGGGCTCCGTGTGATCTGATATGGGCCAAGGTGTGATATGGGCTAGGCGCAGGCTGAAACATTCTAGAAGGGTCTAGCCCTGGACGTGGCTCCAGGAGAGGGGGAAGCAGGCAAGAATGGCAGGGGGTGGGGATTATTTTCATGATGGCCTCAGCCAGGACACAAGTCTGCCCCAGGAAGGATCCGGGGGCTTCATCTGGGATTCCCCCTTCCCCTGGGGCAGGGGCAGTGTCAGGGTGGGGGTCGAAGGCCATGTTTCCCCCAAGTGCCTGCCTCCCCAATCTGACAACTTCCCCTCTGCCATGTGCCCGGAGGCCCACTCTGGTCTCACCCTCCTGCCCACCTTTAGCCCATCAGAAGTCCTGGCTCAGGGCTTCTCCCGACTGGCCCAATGGGTACAGTGAGGGTGCTGAGGGGACAGGGTACTGCCCTGTCTCCTGAGCACTTCCTGGCACCCCATCAGAGCTCCAGCCATGATTCTGTACCTCCTCACTGAGAGGGCCTCTCGAGGGTACACCCCCCCCCCAGCCTCAGTTTCCCCCTCTGGAAAAAAAGCAGCTGTGCCCTGGGACTCAGGACTTGGACAAAGAAACCAGGTGATGGAACTTCCACCCAGGTTTGAGGGGAGGGGTCCCACATTCTGGCTTCCCACCTTTGCTCTAGATTCAGGTGGAAAGGGCAGGCGAGTCGCGTGAGTGAGCTGGAGAAGGGAGGGGGGCTGGGTGGAAGGAAGCCGGCGAGCGCCCCCCAGTGGGCAGAGGGTGGCAGGCCTATTTGAGGAGGGGGCTCCCCAGAAGGAGGTGGTGGAGCCAATGGCTGCCATTGGCGCTGCTCAGACAAAGGCGGAGGGAGGGGTGAGCGTGACTGGAAGGAACAAAGAGGGGAGAGGGGCAGGAGGGGGGCGGGACAGCTCGGGCAGAGAGGCAGCAGCCAGCCAGCTGGACTGAGGGAGGAGGCTGGACCACGAGCGGGAAAGGGTCGGGGATACAAAGGAGCCTGCGATGCCAAGAAAACCCAAGGTTTGGGGTAGGGACACTGTCGCCAGGATTTCCTAGGGAGCCTCTGGGGACCCGGACCGCTGCCCCACAGGGAATGTGGGGCATCCAGGTAGGAACGTCCCGTGGAGCATAGTGGCCTTGGGTCTGTCTGTCTGTCCTCTGTCGCTGAGCCACTCACTGCTGGGTCACCACCATTTAGCTTCTGGATGGAGACCCACTGGCGGGAGCTGGGTGGGGGCAGTGTGTGTGTGTGTGTGGGGGGCCTTGACTGTCGTGGCAGCGGGTTGGCCAGTGTGTGTGTTGGTTCAGACGGTCTGTTTGTGGCACTGCCCCCCCCCCGGGCTTTCAGCAGGTGTGGCGGGAGATGTCTGTCTGTCCGTCCATCCGCCCCTGTGAAGCCTTTGGGGCTGTGCGGCTGAAGAGTCATCCATGGCCCTGTCTCTTTCTCTCGTAGTCCCTGCCTATGTCTATCACTCCATCTGCCACCCCGTCTGCCCCTTGGATCCCCCCGCCCTGCCCTCTAGCGTTGTCGTGCCAGCAGGACCCGGGCCCTCCCCGCTGCCCCGCCGAGTCCCCAGGCCTTGTCGGTGCTGACGATGATGAGCAACGTGGCCCCGTACGAGCAGCTGGTGAGGCAGGTGGAGGCCTTGCAGGCCGAGAACAGTCACCTCAGGCAGGAGCTGGAGGATAATTCGAGTCACCTGTCCAAACTGGAGACCGAGACGTCCGGCATGAAGGTGGGCAAGAGGAGCCGGGCGGGCGTCCGGGGACCAACCCCAGGGTGCTGGGCCCCACAGATGCATGGGCTGCGAGGCTGGACCCTGGCACAGGGGAGTAGGGCTGGGGCAGCCCAGCACCCCAGCCAGTGACACCCCCCCTCCCCGCCTCCCCCAGGAGGTGCTGAGACACTTGCAGGGTAAGCTGGAGCAGGAGGCCCGCGTGCTACTGTCATCTGGGCAGACGGAGGTGCTGGAGCAGCTGAAAGGTGAGGAGGTGCCCTGCCCCCCTCCCAGGGACCGCGGCCATCCCCAACCTGCTCCAGGGTGAGATGGGAAGAGGAGCGACAGTGAGGTCCGCTGACCTTTGCCCTCTTGCTCTGTGCCCCTCTAGCCCTACAGATGGATATCACCAGCCTGTACAACCTCAAGTTCCAGCCCCCGGCCCTGGGCCCCGAGCCCTCTGCTCGGACCCCAGAGGAAAGTCCGGTGCACGGCTCTGTGCCATCCAAAGACAGTTTTGGGGAGCTGAGTCGGGCCACCATCCGGCTGCTGGAGGAATTGGACCGTGAAAGGCAAGATCTTTGACCATGAGGCTCTGTCCCTACAGGCTTCAGTCCTCTCACTGGTCCATGACCCTAGGCTCCACCCACAAGGCTCCACCACAAGCCCCGCCCACTTCCGTAAGCTCCACCCCCGGCTCTACTTAGGCTGTGGAGCAGCCCCACCCACCTTCTGAGACTCCTGGTCCCTTCTTTTTTTTTTTTTGTTTTTGATTTTTTTTTTTGCTTTTTGGGTCACACCCAGCTATGCTCAGGGGTTACTCCTGGCTCATGCACTCAGGAATGACTCCTGGTGTTGTTCAGGGGACCCTATGGGATGCTGGGAATCGAACCCAGGTCAGCCGCGTGCAAGGCAAACATCCTACCCGCTGTGCTATTGCCCCAGCTTCCCCTTCCGGGTTTTATGCAGCTCCTCTGCCCCATTTTCTGACCCAGCTGGCTCCAGACAAAGACAAAGAAGAAGGGGATTGTTCCTGGCAGCTGTGAAGGTTCCCGGGAGACGTCTCCGGGGTCCCCGACATGCAGGCGTTGCCAGGGACAGGGTTGTGTCCAGTGCTCAGGCTGATCAAGCCGCATGCCAAAGGACCTGAAGGCAGCCTTTGTGGAGAGAGGGCTGCGGCCCAAGAAACCTGGTCCAAGGCCAGCAGAGGTTGACAAGGTCTGGCGCCAAGTTTAGCTTGGCAGGATTGTGTGAGGCCCAATGGGACCATTCACCAGAGTGGCCAGCGTTAAGTCCAGGCTCATGCAAGTCCCCAACAACAGATTTCTGCGGTGGCAAAATGGGAAGAAAACTGTCTCATGCCTGGTTGGTGGAAGGGAGTTGTGTTGCAACTGGAGCAATCCAAACCTGAAGCTTGCCCTGTTGTAGGCCAGAGGGAGATTTAGCAAGCATTGGGGAATGTGTCAGAATTAGACCAGACCTTGGGGCTGTAGTGGTAAGTACAGCAGGTAGGGCTCTTGCCTTGTATGTGGCCTACCCGTACTCAATCCCCGGTATCCCACATGGCCCCCTCAAGCACCACCAGGAGTAATTTCTTCTTTTTGGGGGGTCACACCTGGCGATGCACAGGGGTTACTCCTGGTTCCGCACTCAGGAATTCCTCCTGGCGGTGCTCAGGGGCCCCTATGGAATGCTGGGAATCGAACCCAGGTCGGCTGTGTGCAAGGCAAACCCCCTACCCTCTGTGCTATCGCTCCAGAACACCAGGAGTAATTTCTGAGCACAGAACCAGGAGTAACCCCTCAGCATTGCCGACTGTGGCCCTAAAAAGAAAACAAGCAAAAAAAGAATTAGAACAGACTTTTCTGTCTTTCTCAAAGGACCAGAATTTACAATTCCCTTCTCTCTTTCTTTTTTTTCTTTTTGGGTCACACCTGGCGTTGCACTCAGGAATTATTCCTAGGAGTGCTTGGGGAACTGTATGGGATGCTGGGGATCGAACCCGGGTCGGCTGCGTGCAAGGCAAACGCCCTACCGCTGTGCTATCACTCCGACCGTCCCTTCTCTCCTTTTAAAGTATTTTTGCATTCCAGCCAATGTAACCAGTCCTGGCAGTCACCGGACCCCAGTAATACCCACACACCAAGCAAACACTTTGCCCCTGAGCTACATTTCCAGCCTCCACACTGCCCATCAACCTGGCAATGGGGTGCACCCAGCAAGTGATCATAAAATAAACCCCATTTGCACCAAGATTCCCCCTCCGAGAGCCCAAGCCCACCGGGCTGTCCCATCTCTCACAGGTGTTTCCTGCTCAACGAGATCGAGAAGGAAGAGAAGGAGAAATTGTGGTATTACTCACAACTGCAGGGGCTGTCCAAGCGTCTGGACGAGCTCCCGCATGTGGAGACGGTGAGCGAGCAGGGGTGCCTGGGGGCCCAGGGTGAGGGGAGCAGTGCTGAATCCTGGCCCTGGCCCATCTCATTTTTATTTGTGCCACACCTGGCAGTGCTCAGGGATCACTCCTAGCAGCCCTGGGAAATCATATGGGGTGCTGGGCATCGAACCCGAGTCGGTTCAGTACAAAGCAAAGACCCAACCTGCTGTACTTTCGCTCTTCACTCTGGCCCCACCTGCCCTTCCCAGCAGTTCTCGATGCAAATGGACCTGATTCGGCAGCAACTGGAGTTCGAAGCACAGCACATCCGGTCGCTAATGGAAGAACGCTTTGGCACCTCGGATGAGATGGTGCAGCGCGCACAGGTGCCCAGGGACCTACCAGCCCAGTGGGCGGGGCAACACCTCTTGTACAAAACTGTTTGCCAGGATAGAGTGCAGAGATCCATAGTGGGCGGGGCCTGGGATATTACTTGCCAATGGGTGATCAAGGGGGCGGAAACCTCCGTGGGTGGAGTCACCAGAGTGGGCGGGGCCATATGCTCATGGGTGAATCCGTGCAGAGGCCATTGTGGGCGGAGTCTGGGTCACTGTTGGGCGGAGTTAATTTGCTAGTGGAGAGCAGAGACTGGTGGGACAGAGTGGTCCTTAGCTGGAGGTGGAGTACGTAGATGCTACGGCTGCTGGTGGGTGGAGCCAGAGGAAGCCAAAGGCAGAGCCTGAGAACTGTGGAGACTGGTGGACAGTGAGCTGAGCCGAGTCTGAACAAGCCCAGGCTAAACAGGGCAGGCTGACCTAGGTGTTGGGGTGAGGACGGACCTTCTCCCGGAACGAAAGCCATCAGGTAGATACCAGGGGAGGGCTCTAGTGGTGGCCTAGCTATGTAGAAGGTGGGGCGTGCCTGAGTAGAGGTGTGTTCCTGATAGGAGAGGGATGTGGCCACCGCAGGGAAAGAGGAGCTAGCAGAGGGTGGGGTTCCCGTGTGGGCAAGAGAGGGGAGCAGCTTCAAAAGTGGGTGGAGCTTTCTTCCCCAAGAGGATTTCTAGCATTTTCTTCCTGCAGATCCGAGCTTCACGCCTGGAGCAAATTGACAAGGAGCTGCTGTCTGCGCAGGATCGGGTCCAGCAGACGGAGCCGCAGGTATTGGAAGAAGCGGAACGAGTCCCCTTGGCGAGGCTGATGACTCTATTGAGGGTGAAGGAAGTGCCCTGCAGCCCCCTTCCATAGGGTTGTAGGATATTAGCAGCCAGGGTGCCTTGTCGGGAGGTCTCCCAGAACGGACCCCCAGACCCGACTTCCTCCCCACAGGCTCTACTAGCCGTGAAGCCCATGCAAGTGGATGAGGATCCGGAGCCTGAGGTCCCCACGCACCCCGAGGATGGCGGCCCTCAGCCAGGCAACAGCAAGGTGTGGGGAGTACAGCGGGGGAAAAGCCGCTTGCCTTGCACGCAACAATCTGGGTTCACCTCTGGTCCCCCTGAGTCCTACCAGGAATGTTCCCTGTGTACAGAGCCGAAAGTAAGCCCTGGGCACCCCCACCCCCCCCAAAAAAAAAGTGTAGAGGATATCAAGACGCATTTGGAGTGAAGAAGCCTGCTCGGTTGGGATGCTGAGGGGGCCATCCTCTCCCCAAACCTTCCTCGGGGTCCCCCAGTCATGGGTGAGGCTGATGATACCTGCCCTGTATGTTTGGGGGCCACACCTAGGAGTGTCCATGGACTGAGGGGTGGGTGCTTGGCTGTTTAGAATGGGAGGTGGGCACAGGGGGGCCCCTTGCCCCTCCATTTTGTGAGTGGTTCGGTGATCAAGCAGCGAGCAGCTCTGGGAGGGGGGCTGAGGTCACTGTTCTTCCGTCTGGCTAGGGTCACGTCCACTCCGCCTCATGCTCCCTTTTGCCCGCAGGTGGAGGTGGTTTTCTGGTTGCTGTCCATGCTGGCCACGCGGGACCAGGAGGACACAGCCCGCACGCTGCTCGCCATGTCCAGCTCCCCTGAGAGCTGCGTGGCCATGCGCCGCTCGGGGTGTTTGCCGCTGTTGCTGCAGATCCTGCACGGCGCGGAGGCCGGCTCCGGGGGACGCCACGGGGGCCCCGGGGCGCCGGGTGCCAAGGACGCGCGCATGCGCGCCAACGCCGCGCTGCACAATATCATCTTCTCACAGCCAGACCAGGGCCTGGCGCGCAAGGAGATGCGGGTCCTGCACGTGCTGGAGCAGATTCGCGCCTACTGCGAGACCTGTTGGGATTGGCTGCAGGCCCGGGAGGCGGGGCCCGAGGGTGGCGGCGGTGCGGGCGGAGGAGGTGAGCAAAGCGCCTGTCTCAGGGCTCTGGCTCTGTGCAATGCAATGCCGGCAACATCCCGGGCTCCCCGGGCAAGGGCTGGGAGCCCTGCCTGAGCCTCCCGTGGTCGAGGCCTTGCTGGGAGCTGGGGCTGACAGTTGGGCCAATCCACAGGCAGGGCATCCGCTGCCCTGCTTGTACCCGGTGACCAGGGCTGGAGAAAGTAATTGAATGCAATGGCTGGATTGAGCGTAATCAGGGAAAACTAGGGATGGGGGTAGGGAACAGGGGGACTGCAGAAGAGTGAGATTCAGAGTTCTCCCAACTAATTGCACAGGAAATACAGGGGGAAAAAAAAACAAGGTTGGGACTGGAACGATAGCAAAGTGGGGAGGGCTTTCCTTGCATGTGGCTGGCCTGGGTTCAACCCCGTAGGGTTCCCTAGCCTGCCAGGAGTGAGCCCTGAGCTCAGAGCCCTGAGCACTGCTGGTGTGGCACAAACACCAAAAAGAAAGAAAGAAAACCCATAAACCCCCCGACCAAAGCCACATACCAAAGGCAAGGCCCTAGAAATAGTACAGGAGTTAAGGTGTTGGCCTGGCCTTGCAAGGTGCTGATCCTGGATTGACCCCGTGAACATTGCCAAGTTTGACAGCCCCCCCAAAAAAAAGATAAAACACAAAGAAAAGCAGAGAGGAGTGGGGATCATTTTATTTGTTGATTTGGGAGGGAGCTGTTTATGGCCTTACCAGCCGTGCTTGGGTCTCTTCTTGGCTCTGTGCTCAGGAGTGACCCCTAGCGGTGCTCGGGGGAACAGCATATGCAGTGTCAGGGCTAGGAGCGGGTTCTGCTCATGCAAGGCACCCGCCTTATCCCTGTAGTGCCCGTCTCGCCCAGGAGGGGGCGTCCTGTCTCCCTCCTGCGAGTTGAGACTCGGAACTCTCAGTGGAGGGAGGCTGGGGGGAAAGCCCTGAGCTTTATCTCTGTGGTGTCTGCTGCTCGCGTGAATCAGGGAGGGCAGGGTGGGGACTCCTGGGTACAGTACCTGCTGTGGACAGGCTCGGAAATGACGGTCCCTCTGGCTCACAGCCCCTGTCCCCATGGAGCCGCAGATCTGCCAGGCCACCTGCGCTGTGATGAAGCTGTCGTTTGACGAAGAGTACCGGCGAGCCATGAACGAGCTGGGTGAGTGACTGCCAGGCCAAGGTTCTCAGCTGGCTCTGGACTGGGGCTCCGGGGAGAGGGGAAGAGCTGAGAGCACATGGAAGGTTAGTCTGGGGGACAGGATCTGTGTCATCCAAACAAGTCAAGACCAAACTGGAGCCGTAGCCCAGTGGGGAGGGCACTTGCTTTGCACGCAGACGGCCGGGGTTCAATCCCCAGCATCCTATAGGGTCTTTCAATAACCACCAGGAATAATTCCTGAGTGCAGAGCCAGGAGTAACCCCTGAGCATCACTGGGTGTGTCCCTGCCTCCTCACCCCCCCAAAAAAAAAAAGATCCCCAGGGCCGGAGTGATAGCAGAGCGGGTAGGGCGTTTGCCTTGCACGCAGCTGACTCGGGTTCGATCCCTGGCATCCCATATGGTCCCCCAAGCACTGCCAGGAGTAATTCCTGAGTGCAGAGCCAGGAGTAACCCCTGACCATTGCTGGGCGTGACCCAAAAAGCAAAAAAAAAAAAAAATCCCCACCCCCAAATAGGAAGAACCAGGTAAGGTGCTTGTCTTGCAGCTGACATACCTCATTTTCTTTCTTGTTTTGGGGCCACACCTGGCACTTCTCAGGGATTACTCTTGGCTCTGTGTTTGGGGATCACTTGCGATGGGGTCAGGGGTCCCTAGAAGGTCCCAGGGATCAAACCTCCACATACAGGGCAAGCGCCCTCCCTGCTGTATGCTCTAGCTCCTGGAGCTGGTCTCTTTGGATTTGGGGAAAGCTGGTGGGGGGTTGATCTGGAGAGCACGTGGGTGGGTGGGTGGGTGGGTCGTGGGGGCATCACACAACCCCAGCATGTGATGCCTCCCCTCCCCCTCCTGCCCCACTGCAGGTGGGCTCCAGGCTGTGGCAGAACTGCTTCAAGTGGACTATGAAATGCACAAGATGACACGGGACCCCCTCAACCTGGCACTGCGTCGCTATGCGGGCATGACCCTCACCAACCTCACCTTTGGGGACGTGGCTAACAAGGTGCCCTGGGGCCCAGCTTCCGGGCAGCCCCCTGTGGGGATGGAGTCCCCTAGATTCCACACGCAGGCACAAAAAGTCCATGGCTGGGGGAACTGGGGGTCTGGGGAAGACACCCCGTGGGACCACCACCTCTGGAGAATGGAGCAGTGTGTGTGTGGGGGGGTGCTGTTGAACCTCAGTTTCCTCATCTGAGCATCTGGGTGACTGCTTCCCCTCCCCTGGGCCCGGGGTATACAGCGCCAGGCAGAGACTCAGTGGGGTGGGGGTGTCTGAACCTGGGTGACAGTTTTCCCCCCACCTTAGGCCACCCTGTGTGCGCGCCGGGGCTGCATGGAGGCCATCGTGGCCCAGCTGGCTTCCGAGAGCGAGGAGCTGCACCAGGTAAGTGGGGTGCAGGAGGGGCGGAGTGTGGGGGAGGCTCCAGAATACAGCCTCCTTCTTGCCCCAAGATGCAAGTGTCGGGCTGGAGCGATAGCACAGCGGGTAGGGTGTTTGCCTTGCATGCACCCAACCCGGGTTCGATTCCCAGCATCCCATATGGTCCCCTGAGTACCACCAGGAGTAATTCCTTGAGTGTATGAGCCAGGAGTAACCCCTGTGCATCGCTGGGTGTGACCCCCGCCAAAAAAAGATGCAAGTGTCTCCTGCACTCTGCCAACCGCCCCAACTCCTGAAGGGCTTGGAGAAGGCGGGTACGGTTCACAGGAAGCCTGGCTTCCTAAGCCCGCGGGGCCCGTCCCCTCACGCCCCCAGGTGGTGTCCAGCATCCTGAGGAACCTGTCCTGGAGGGCGGACATCAACAGCAAAAAGGTGCTGCGGGAAGTGGGCAGCATGACGGCGCTGATGGAATGCGTGCTGAGGGCCTCCAAGGTGGGCTGCAGGGGCGTGGCCGGAAGGGCGGGGCAAGGGCGGGGTTTGGTGGGGCGGGGCCAGGCAAGGGATCCAATAGGAAGCTGCCGTGATGGTTTGGTGCCAGTCAGACGTTGGCTGGACCGAGGCACCTCCAAGGCAGGGAGGCAGGAGGGTCAGTGGTGCACAGGCCCCCCCCCCAAGCCCTGACCACTCGCTCCATGCTGCCCGCGCAGGAGTCCACCCTGAAGAGCGTGCTCAGCGCGCTGTGGAACCTGTCGGCGCACAGCACGGAGAACAAGGCGGCCATCTGCCAGGTGGACGGCGCGCTGGGCTTCCTGGTGAGCACGCTTAGCTACAAGTGCCAGAGCAACTCGCTGGCCATCATCGAGAGCGGCGGTGGCATCCTGCGTAACGTATCCAGCCTGGTGGCGACCCGCGAGGACTACAGGTGAGCGCGCCCGGGGGTGGGGAAGAGGGAGAGGGTGGGGTGGAGTCACAGCCACAGGGGACGTTGCACAACTGGGAGAGGAACGAGGACACAGTCCAGGGGTTAAGGCTGTCGCCTTCCGTGCAGCCAACCGGGTCAGGAATAAGCCCTGAGGCATGACCCAAAGACACTCTAATAATACAAGGAATAATATTTACTGTTTGTATGTATAATTTTTTTTATTTTACTGTGTGAAAAAACATGACTTCTACTCTTAAATATGTTCCCAGTATGGCATGGGATATTCTGTGCCAATTTTTTTTTTTGACTGCACTGCACTGTCTTCCCATTGTTCATCGATTTGCTCGAATGGGAACCAGTAACAAGTTTCAGAGAGCTTGCCGGGCTCTCTGAAAGGGACGGAGGAATCGAACCTGGGCCAGCCGCGTGCAAGGCAAACGCCTTACTGTCCCTCTTGGAGAGCCCGGCAACTACCGAGAGTATCCCGCCCGCATGGCAGAGACTGGCAAGCTACCCGTGGCGTATTCGATATGCCAAAAGCAGTAACAAGTCTTACAACAGAGACATTACTAGTGCCCACTCAAGCAAATTGATAAACAATGGGAAGACAGTGCTACAGTGCTTTATTATTATTATTATTATTATTATTATTATTTTGCTTTTTGGGTCATTCTTGGCAATGTTCAGGGGTTATTCCTGGCTCTACACCCAGAAATTACTTCTGGCAGTGCTTGGGAACCCTACCGGATGCTGGGGATCGAACCCGGGTCAGTCACATGCACACCCTAATACTGTGCCCCTAAAACTTTTATTTTCTTATTTGGGGGTGATTTGGGGGCTCTATCCAACTTTGTGCTTGGGGCGTGCTTCTTGTGGTGCTTGGGGATCCATATGGTACTCGTGTCAAACCTGGTCTTTCTGCATAGAAAATCTGCCCTCAGTTCACTGAAATATCTCCCTGGACCCCCCGCACTTTATTTTTTGGGGCGATTTGGGCAACACCTGGGGGTGCTCAGGGCTTACTCCTGGCTTTGTGCTTAAGGATCATTCCTGATGGGGCTTGGGGAGCCCTGTGAGGTGCCAGGGACCAAAGCCCAGTCAGAGGCATATAAGACAAGTGCCTTCTTCATGTACTTTCTCTCTGTCTTCAGTTTTGTTTCTTGAATGCCTGGCATATGTAGAGACTTATGATCTCATGTGCCCCCCCCAGCATATCTGGATTGCCCCCTATGAAAATTATTTTTTTTCTTTGGGAGGGTGGAGTTGGGGTGGTCTGAAATCAAGTTCTGGGGAAACCATACAGGTGGGTGCTGGGGATCCGATCAGGGTCAGCGTGTAAGGCAAGTACCTCCCCCCTGTGCTGTCCTTTCTCCCAAGCCCCAGGCCGTTTTGTTAGCAAGGGCAGGTACCAGGACCTTCAGGTTTCTACATAGAGAATGGCACCCAAGAGGGTCCTGCATGGGATCTGAGGAAGGGGCTCATCAGGGTCAGACCAATAGTCCAGCACCTAGAGCATTTGCCTTGCATGTGGCCGACCTGGGTTCAATCCCCAGCATCCCATCTGGCCCCCCAAGCACTGCCAGTGCAGTGATTCCTGAGTGCAGAACCAAGAGTAACCCCTGAACATTGCCAGGTGTGGCCCAAAAAAATAAAAAAAGGGAAAAGAAAGGAGAGAAAATAAAAGAAGAAAGGAAGGGGCTGGAGCCATAGCACAGGGGGTAGGGTGTTTGTCTTGCACGCGGCCGACCCATGTTCGATTCCCAGCATCCCATATGGTCCCCTGAGCACTGCCAGGAGAAATTCCTGAGTGCAGAGCCAGGAGTAACCCCTGTGCATCACTGGGTGTGAGCAAAAAAGCAAAAAAAAAAAAAGGGAAAAAAGAAGAAAAGGAAGGAAGGAAGGAAGGAAGGAAGGAAGGAAGGAAGGAAGGAAGGAAGGAAGGAAGGAAGGAAGGAAGGAAGGAAGGAAGCAGCTCATCCTGGCTCAGCGCCTTCCCATGGAGGAGACAGCAGGGCATGGCCGGAGGGTCCCCCAGCTGATGCCCCCCCCCCATCTCCGGCCCCCAGGCAGATACTCCGGGACCACAACTGCCTGCAGACGCTGCTGCAGCACCTCACGTCACACAGCCTGACCATCGTGAGCAACGCCTGCGGCACGCTCTGGAACCTGTCGGCCCGCAGCGCGCGGGACCAGGAGCTGCTCTGGGACCTGGGCGCCGTGGGCATGCTGAGAAACCTGGTCCACTCCAAGCACAAGATGATCGCCATGGGCAGCGCCGCCGCCCTGCGCAACCTCCTGGCCCACCGGCCCGCCAAGTACCAGGGCGCCACCACGGCCATGTCGCCCGGCGCCTGCGTGCCCAGCCTGGCCGTGCGCAAGCAGCGGGCGCTGGAAGCGGAGCTGGACGCCCGGCACCTGGCCCAGGCGCTCGACCACCTGGACAAGCAGGGCCGGCCCGAGGCCCAGGCCGAGGTGGTCACCAAGAAGCCGCTGCTGCAGCCGCTGCGCCACCTGGACGGGCTGGCCCAGGACTACGCCTCGGACTCCGGCTGCTTCGATGACGACGACGCGCCGTCCCTGGCCCACGGGGCGGCTGAGCCGCCCAGCCCTGCCGTGCTCTCCCTCTTCCTGGGCAGCCCCTTTCTGCAGGGCCAGGCGCTGGCCCGCACCCTGCCGCCCCGGCGCAGTGGCCCGGAGCCAGACAAGGACAAAGAGGTGGGCGCCGAGTCGGCCGTGGCGGCCAGGGCCAAGGCGAAGCTTGCGCTGGCCGTGGCGCGGATCGACCGGCTGGTGGAGGACATCTCGGCCCTGCACACCTCCTCCGATGACAGTTTCAGCCTCAGCTCCGGGGATCCGGGGCAGGAGGCACCCCGGGAGGGCCGCGCCCAGTCCTGCTCCCCTTGCCGGGGCCCTGATGGTGGCCGTCGGGACAGGGCCCACCCGCTGCTCCGGCTCAAGGCGGCTCACGCCAGCCTCTCCAACGACAGCCTCAATAGCAGCAGCGCCAGCGATGGCCACTGTCCCCGCGAGCATGCGCGGCCCTGCCCACTGACCGCGCTGGCCGAACGCCGGGAGGCGCCAATGCGTGGCCAAGCCCGGCCCAGTCGGCTGGACCTCAAGCCCCCGGCTGGTGGCCAGGCGGAGGCAGCCGCCCGGGACCCCCTGGCCGCTGATGCCCAAGTCCGAACCATCAAGCTGTCGCCCACCTACCAGCATGTCCCGCTGCTGGACGGCGCGTCCAAGGCGGGTGCTGGGGGCCTGAACTCCAGTGGGACCCGGAAGCAGGCCTGGCTGCCAGCAGAGAGCCTGAGCCACGTCCCGGAGAAGCTGGTGGCCGAGGCGAGGCCTCTCTCTCTGTCCCGCTGCAGTTCACTGTCCTCGCTGTCTTCCGCTGGCCGTCCAGGACCCAGCGAAGCTGGGGACGTGGAGGACAGTGATTCATCCCTGGAGGGGCTGGAAGAGGCAGGTCCTGGGGAGGCAGAACTGGACGGGACCTGGCAAGGACAGGGGGCTGCTTCCCTCCCCCTGCCCATCCCCCTGCCCCGGCGGGGTCGTGGCCTCGGGCTGGAGGACGCTACCCCTTCCAGCTCCTCAGAGAACTGCGTGCAGGAGACACCGCTGGTACTGAGCCGCTGCAGCTCGGTCAGCTCCCTGGGCAGCTTCGAGAGCCGCTCCATCGCCAGCTCCATCCCCAGCGACCCGTGCAGCGGACTGGGCAGTGGCACGGTCAGCCCCAGCGAACTGCCGGACAGCCCCGGGCAGACCATGCCGCCCAGCCGCAGCAAGACGCCGCCGCTGGCCCCCGCCGCGCCCGCCGCCGAGCGCGAGACCACCCAGTTCAGCCTGCAGTGGGAGAGCTACGTGAAGCGCTTCCTGGACATCGCCGACTGCCGGGAGCGCTGCCGGCTGCCCTCCGAGCTGGACGCGGGCAGCGTGCGCTTCACCGTGGAGAAGCCCGATGAGAATTTCTCCTGCGCATCCAGCCTCAGCGCGCTGGCCCTGCACGAGCATTACGTGCAGAAGGACGTGGAGCTGCGCCTGCTGCCCCCGGCCTGCCCGGAACGCGGTGGAGGTGGAGGTGGAGGCGGCGGCGGCGGCGGCGGTGGAACCCCGGCACCGCACTTCGCTGGGCACCGCCGGCGAGAGGAGGCCCGGAGTCGCCGCGAGGGACCCCCGGCGGACGCCGACCAGGAGCTGGAGCTGCTGCGGGAGTGTCTGGGCGCCGCCGTGCCCGCCCGGCTCCGCAAGGTGGCGTCAGCGCTGGTGCCCGGCCGCCGCGCGCTGCCCGTGCCCGTCTACATGCTCGTGCCCGCGCCGGCCCGGGAGGACGACTCGGGCAGCGACTCGGCCGAGGCCGAGGGCACCCCCGTCAACTTCTCCAGCGCCGCCTCGCTGAGCGATGAGACGCTGCAGGGGCCTCCCCGGGACGCGCCCAGCCGGCGGGCGGACCGCAAGAAACCCGCCGGCCGCGCCGCCGCCCAGTCCAGGCCGGTCTCCGGGCAGCAGCCCCGGCGCAAGGCCGGGGACGGCGCGGGGGCCCGGAGCGCGGAGCCCTCGGCGGCACGGGGGCAGGGCCGAAGCCGGGCCGGGCTGGAACTGCCGGTGTCCCGGCCCGCGAGCGCCTCCGCCGAGCGCGACGGCCCCCGCGGGGAGCGGCCTCGGGGCGACGGGGGGCTGCAGTCCCTGTGCCTGACGACGCCCACCGAGGAAGCCGTGTACTGCTTCTACGACGACTCGGACGAGGAACCATCGCCCGCGGCGCCACCTCCGCGCCGGGCATCCGCGATCCCCCGGGCAGTGAAAAGAGAGCGCTCGGCCCCCAAGAAGGACGCGCCTGCCTCGGCCGCCCCCAAAGCTACTACGGCCACGGCCCCGGTGCGGGCCCAGCCCAGCCTCATAGCGGACGAGACCCCGCCCTGCTACTCCCTCAGCTCCTCCGCCAGCTCCTTAAGCGAGCTGGAGCCCGCCGGCCGGCCTGGAGAGTGCCAGACCACGGCCACCCAGGACGCGGGTCCCGGGGACGGACGCGACGACGGGTCCCCCAGCCCTCGGGCTGAGGCCGAGCTGCTGCGGCGTTGCATCGGCTCCGCCCTGCCCCGGCGCCGGCCCCCGGCGTCCGGCCCGCGCCGTCGGAAAGCCCGGGCTGCGGCGCGACCCGAGCAGCGGCGCGCCGAGGCGGCCCGGGACGCGGGCGACGAAGCTGCGGGCTCGGACCGCGCGTCCGACCTGGACAGTGTGGACTGGCGCGCCATCCAGGAGGGCGCCAACTCCATCGTCACGTGGTTGCACCAGGCGGCCGCGGCGGCCACCGCGGGCGAGGCCTCGTCCGAGTCGGATTCCATCCTGTCCTTCGTGTCCGGCCTCTCGGTCGGCTCCACTCTGCAGCCCTCGCCGCAGAGAAAGGGGCGCCGCCCGCGGGCGGAGGGTCGGGCCAGCGCAGCCCCGAGGCCGGACAAACGGGACACGCCGCCGGCTGCCCCGCGCGTCGCTGCCCCCCGCTCGTCCTGCGGCGCTGAGAAGCCGCGGGGTGCTCAGAAAAACGCTGCGTGCACGGTGCCGGCTGTCCTACGGGGCCGGACGGTCATCTACGTGCCTACGACGGCTTCTCGGCCACAGACCAAGGGGGCGCCCAGCGCCCGACCCACCCAGAAGAAGGGACCCACGAGCCCAGGGCAGACAACCGCCCCCGCCAAGACGCCCGGGCCCGGCCAGCAACGGTCACGGAGCCTGCACCGGCCCGGCAAGATCTCGGAGCTGGCGGCCCTGAGCCCCCCGCAGAGAAGCGCCACGCCGCCCGCCCGCCTGGCCAAGACTCCGTCTTCCAGCTCCTCCCAGACCTCCCCCGCCTCGCAGCCCCTGCCCCGGAAGTCGCCCCCCGCAGTCCAGGCTGCGGGACCCCTGCCCGGCCCCGGGGCGGCCCCGCTGCCCAAGACACCGGCGCGGGCGCTCGTGTCCAAACAGCATAAAACTCAGAAATCGCCGGTGCGGATCCCCTTCATGCAGAGGCCCGCCCGGCAAGGACCGTCCGCTTTGGCCAGGCCCACCCCGGAGCCGAGTCCCAGGGGCCGCCCGGGGCCAGAAGGCAGCCCTGGCGCGCGAGGGGGTCGCCTGGGGCTGGTGCGCGTCGCCTCCGCCCGCTCGAGCGGCAGCGAGTCCTCCGACCGCTCGGGCTTCCGACGGCAACTGACGTTCATCAAGGAGTCGCCGGCCCTGCTGCGCCGCCGCCGTTCGGACCTGGCCGCGGCCGCCCCGGCGCCCACCACCCCGCAGGGCGGCTCCCCGCGCCGCGGCCGGCCGGCGCTGCCCGCCGTCTTCCTGTGCTCCTCGCGCTGCGACGAGCTGCGGGCGCCCCCGCGGCCCGCGCCCGGCGCGCAGCGCGCCCCCGCCGCCGGCCGGCCGGGCCCCGGCGAGCGGCAGCCCCGACGCACCAGCTCCGAGAGCCCCTCGCGGCTGCCGCTGCGCGCGCCGGCGCCCGAGACGGTGAAGCGCTACGCGTCGCTCCCGCACATCAGCGTGGCCCGCGCGTCCGACGGCGCCGCGCCCCGGGCCGCCGGCGACGCCGTCCGGCGCTGCAGCGACGGCGAGGCGCGTCCGCTGCCCCGGGTGGCCTCGCCGGCCACCACGTGGCGGCGCATCCGGGACGAGGATGTGCCGCACATCCTGCGCAGCACGCTGCCCGCCACCGCGCTGCCCCTGCGGGGCGCCTCGCCCGAGGAGGAGGGCCCGGCCGGCTCGCCGCCACGCAAGACCAGTGACGCCGTGGTCCAGACGGAGGACTTCGCGGCCGCCAAGACCAACTCCAGCACGTCCCCGAGCCTGGAGAGCCGGGGGCCCCCGCAGGCCCTCCCCGGAGGCCCCGCTTCTCTCCTGGGCAGCGACGTGGACGGGCCGTGCCTGGCCAAGGCGTCCCTCGCCGTCCCCTTCCTGCCCGAGGGCTCCGGGGTGCCTGCGGGGGGCTTCCCCGCCAGCCGCCACGGCTCCCCGAGCCGATCAGCCCGCGTCCCCCCATTCAACTACGTGCCCAGCCCCATGGCCATGGCGGCCGCGGACCTCGGTGTAGAGAAGGCCCCCGCCCCCGCCCGCCTCCTGGAGTAGCTGCCCGGGCTGGCTTTGCCCACCTGCTCTCAGCTCGGGGTCGCCCCCGCAACACCGGGCCCCAGGGTGGCCCCAGGGCCCGCCCTTCCACCCGGGCCCCGCCCCAGCTGGCATCGGCCTCACATCTCACGCGGATTCGCTTGCTTCGGTGCCGTGGGTGCGGGAATGGGGGGCTCCGCAAGGAAACGGGCGCGCGGGGTGCGCCTCCAGGCACGGCCTACCCCCTCTCCTCTCCAGAGCAGCGGGGAGGTGACGGTCCCTGCCCGAGGTGGGGGACGAGGCAGAGAGAGAGGGGGGTGGCGCTCCGGCGCGGCGCGCTGCCAGCCTAGGGCTGTGGCTTCCACTGGCGCGGGGAACCCGCAATTACCGCGGCCCGGTAATTTGTTAATGAACGTTTAGCTGTGTCTGCGCTCCCGGTCCCAGCTGGGGGGAAAAGGATGAGGCTGGAAAGACCGCGCCCCCCCCCTTCCCTGAGAGCCTGGAACCCCCAGGGCTGGGAGCGGGGAGGAGAAAGCAGCGTCGTGGTCGTCCCCGCCCCCCGGCGCCCCCTCTGGACCCTTTTAGAAGGAACTGCAGAGGTGGGCCTGGGGACCAAGGGGAGGGAACAGCTGATCACAGATGTCACTTCCTGTCCCCAACTGTCCCAGGGAGAGAGATACTGGCTGCAGAGAACTGGGGGCAGGGGAAACCCAGAGGTAGGTGGTGGGGTAAGAAGCAGAGGTGGGAGGTGCAGTGCGGTGGGGGGCAAGGGAGTCTGGGCGGCAGCCTTCGGAGCCCCCTCCTAGGGTTTGGGACCCCACGCTACAGAAGGGTGGAGGGGGAGTCCTTGTCCACTTCATTCTTGCAGGCGCCGTGGTCAGGGGTCCTGCCAGGCCCCTCATTTCAGAACACCCTGGGGGTGGGTGGGGGCGCGCAAAAGCTGGCAGAGCTGCTGGTGCCAGGCGGGCAGGGGCTGGAGGCAACGCAGGGATGGAGGCGGCCGGGAGACTAGACGGCCTGGTGAAGGCTTGGGGATGACGCCCCCTCATTGCACCCGCGCGTGCGCGGAGGGACCCCAGGATGAGCGTGTCTCGCCGCAGGAAGAGCCAGCGACCTCTTTCCTGCCCGAAGCCACGTCCCGAGAGCGCCATCTCTGGGGTCCCTGCAAGGGGCGGAGCCGGAGCAGAGCCCCCGGCCCCGAGGTGCCTCCCACGGGAAGGGGGTGACACCCCCAGAGCGGAAGTGCTTCCTCCAGCAGGACGATGCCCGCTACACCTCCCGCGCTGTGCCAGCTCCCACCCCGAGTTGTATCGACGCCCTCCCCCATTCCGGGGCTGCTGGCCCCTTCCTGGGCCCGGCTGGGGGACCTGCCTTGCACTGTGAGACCTCGGACGGCACTTTTTCGCCGCTCTGTGCCTCAGTTTCCCCATGGCTGTGGGGAGCATCGCAGAGCTACCTCTCGGGCAGGCCCGGCAGCCTGTGTCTGGGGGAGAGGCGGGTGCGGCCGCCCCTCCCCCCCACCTCTGCCTGTCCCCGGGCGGCCGGGACTCACGCCCAGCAGCTGGTGGGGTACCAGGCCCCGGGACAGAGTCTCCACACGGCGGCCACTGGACAGTCCACTCGCGTGGTGGCTGGATGACCCAAGTTTGGAGCCTGAGGACATCTCAGGCGCTGCGACCATCTACAGAGGGGACGGGAGACGCCCGGGCGATCCACAAAGATCCCCAAATTCTGGACCTTGGCCTGAGGCCAATGGACAATCCCTCCAGCAGGGTGCTGAATTTGGGGTGTAGCTTTACACCCCCCCACCGCCAGCCTGTCCACGTCAGGGCCACTGGCCACCCCCCGCCCCCATGTTCCCTCTCTGCACCTCAGTATTACCGGACACCTGTAAATAGCGCCGCCACGTGCCGGGCCAAGAAAACGCAGAACCCTGAACCTCCATCTGATGGCACCTTTAATAAACGGGGCTGCTGGCGCCCCCCCTTGGCCTGGGGCTCCGTGTGAAATGGGACTGGAGGGTGGCTGGAGGTGGAGGTAGAGGGCCGTGGGCGTGGGGGAGAGGGGGGGCACAGGCAGCCCCTGGAAGTCCAATGGCGCCCTTCCTGGAGGAGGCGGTGGGAATCTGTCTGATGTCCCATCTGGGTTCAGGGGTGCTGCCTGGGCCCCGTGCATCTGGCTGTGGGTATGTCCGTGCCCCCGGAGCAGGGTGTGGGGGATGGGTTGGCCCTGGGCAGTCCGTTTGGGGGCATGTGGCAGGAGCTGTCTGCTCGCTGGAGGCCCCCAGTTCCGCTGTCAGGGGTCTCCAGTGCAGTGGTTGGTGTCCTGCCAGACGGGGCTGTTTTCCCGCCCTTGCTTTCTCCGCTGTCCCCTGCTGGGTCCCCACAGCTCTCCTGAGAAGCAGCTGATGGCGGCAGTCACGGGGGTCCTGCCCATCTCACAGGGGTCCCAGCAGACACACAAGGGTCCTGCATCCTTGGTCTTCATAAGTTCAAGACGGACGAAACATTCTCGGCTCCTCTGCTGGCCCTGGCTGCCCCTCGCCACAGAGAAGGGCCAAGGTGTGGACAGTGGGGGTGAGGGGGAGCGGGGTGGGGGTGGGCCACCCCCGCGCCAGGCTTCACAACCAGGCCAGTGGTGGGAAAACACAGGTGGTCAGGCAGCCTGGGCCTGGTACCACTGGCTGATGGGCCCCACCCCTCCCCAGACACTGCAGCCCACCGGGCCCAGCCCGGAGGGGCACCCCCAGACCTGGGGGCCAGGAGACTCAGAGGCACAGCCCCCACGGAGGCTACATCTCAGATCGAGGTTGTGAGGCCTTCAGGGTGGGGGAAACAAGGGGGGAGACCCCCACACTCCCCCACCCTCCCGGGGGCCCTCAAGCTTCCGGGGCGACCCTGCAGAGGGTGTGACGGCAGCGCTCCAGAGAACGGGGCCTCTGGACGGAGCAGTGGGGAGCCTGCGGGATGTCCAGTCTGGGTTCTGGGGCGTCTGGGCCCCGCGAGTCCCGCCGTGAGCGTGTCCGTGCTCCGGGTGTGGGTCAGCCCAGGGAGGCGGCCTGGGCGCTGGGCAGGGTCACCTGCTTCACCTCGTCCATCTCCCGCTCCAGCTGGACGCCGGCTCCCCGCAGCCCCTGGCAGGCCCGCTGCAGCCCCTCGCCAGCCTGCTGCAGCCGCTGATTGGCAGCCACGTAGGCGCGGCTCTGCTGGTACAGCCGCTCGCGCTCGGCCTCCTGGTCCTCGGCGTCGGCCCTCCCAGTGGGCGAGGGGGCGTCTGGGGACAGGACGCAGCAACCGTGGGGCCCGGGGAGCCGAGGGCGCAGCTGCTTCTCTCACCGCGGGTGCTTACAGGCCCCAGCTTCCCCACCCTCCAAATGCTTCTTGTTTGGGGGGTGAGGTGGGGGTAGCCATGCCCTGTGGTACCCAGAGGACCCTTCGGTGGCAGGATCTCACATGCAAAGCCCTAGGCTAGAGATTCTCCTTTATGGGGGACACGAGCCACACCCGATGGTGCTGGGACCATTCTTTTGGGGGGAGTTTGGGGGACTCCAGCAGCATCGCTCAGGGCTTACTCCTGGCTCTGCACTCTGGCGGGACTGGGGAACCCCATGGGGTGCCGGGGATTGAACCCCGTGAGCCCCATGCAAGGCCAGGGCCCTCCCCATTGTCCTCTCTCTCTTTATATGAGGCAGCTCACAGCTCTGTCACTGGGGAGCAGGGAAGCATGTGGTGGGGGTCAAACCGGGGACCCCACATGCACAGGCCCTGTGCTCCAGCCCTGCACCGTCTCTCCGGTCCGATGCCTGATTGAGAGCTGGGCTGATCCTACTAGGTTCTGAGAGAAATATGGCTTTTTCTTTTTTCTCTTTTTGGGGTCACATTGGAAAGGCTCAGGAGTAATGCTCAGGGGTCACTCCTGGTGGTGCTCAGCTCAGGGGAACCATATGGGATGCCAGGGACTGAACCCAGGTCGGCCGCATGCAAGGCAAATGCCCTCCCTGCTGTACCGTCACTCCAACCCGGAAATAGTTTTTCTGTTCTTGGAGCCAACCCTGAACTAGGAACTTTCTGTCCGATGCACGTCTTCACCCTTCTAAGCTCTTAAAACATGGCTCGCACAGGAGGCAGGGTGCTAGTTTGGTCCCTGGCACCTGCTATGGTCCTCCCTCAGCAACACCCGGGGTCACCCCTGAAGTCAGAGTCAGATACGGCACCTGAACACCGCCGAGACTTTGAGGCTGAAGCAATAGTATATGGTCCCTCTGGCCCGGTCGTTATATCCTTATCACTTGCTGACAAAATACCCCCCAGATGGGCTGGAGTGATAGCACAGCAGGGAGGGCGTTTGCCTTGCACGCAGCCGACCCGGGGTCGATTCCCAGCATCCCAGATGATCCTCCGAGCACCGCCAGGAGTTATTTCTGAGTGCATGAGCCAGGAGTAACCCCTGTGCATAGCCGGGTGTGACCCAAAAAAGCAAAAAAAAAAAAAAAAAAAGCAAAATTCCCACCAGATGAAAACCTGCCAAGTTTGGGGCTGGAGCGATAGTACAGCAGAGAGGGCATCTGCCTTGCATGCAGTCAATCCGGGTTCGATCCCCGGCATCCCGTATGGTTCCTGCCCAGCACCGCCGGGTGTAAAGCCTGAGTGCCGAGCCAAGAGTAACCCCAGAGTCTCGCTGGGTGTGACTCAAAAAGCCAAACCGGAAAGAAAAAAGAAAATGGGCCAAGTTCATCTCAGACTCTGGGGCCCGATACACACAGGTAGCAGAGGAGTGGAGGCACAGCGGGGAGGGTGCTTGCTCTGCACAGGGCAGACCGGGCGGGGTTCCATCCCAGCACCCCACTAGGGACCCGAGCCCAACCAGGAGTGATCCCTGAGTGCAGAGCCAGGAGTCAGCCCTGAGCACCACCAGGTGTGGCCCCAAAACAAAACAACAACAAAAAACACAAGCAGGCTCATCACCCCGGCCCTGGCTGAACCCACACCTGTTTGGGGGCGCCCGCCTGCACATGCACCCCACTGTCTAGACAGGGAAAGGAACTCTGGGGGGGCCCGAGCTTTCCCCTGAATTTCCCGGATTCACAGGGTCTCCTACTCAGGATCGGGGACACCCGGGCCAGGACCTAGAGAAGGGAATGTGCGCCCCCCACCCTACTGCTTCCCGGGGTTCCCATGCCCCTGCTTCCCGTACCTTCAAGGGCCAAGGTGGTGAAGACCGGGTCGTCGGCGGCCGCCCCCTGCACGTCCTCCAGGATCTGCTCCACCGTGGGGGGCGCCGGGCGGGTGGGCAACACCACGCGCTTCTTGGCCTTAGACCCCATCCCTGGAGGCGGCACCAAGGCGCTTTGCCAATGCTTCTGCCCGGTGAACTCGTATACACCCGCCAGAACCCATTAAACGGGGCACCCCGGCACCGCTTGTCCCGCGACCCCCTCCGCGTCCGCACCTGGGGTCAGAGGCTTCAAAGTCCGCCTCGAGCTGGGACTCAGGTCCCGGGACAGAAGCCCCAGCGCGGCGGTCTCCACCTCACCTGGAGGCGCTCCCAGCGCCCCGAGCGCTAAGGGCAGCCACTTCCGCTTCCGCGCGCAGCGCGCACCCGCCCCCGACACGTGACGTGTACTTCCGGGACTTGGCTCCTCCCGACGCCACGCCCCTCCTTAAAGTGATAGCGCCCGCGCTCATCTACCACGTGCGAGGCGACGAGACCCGGCGGAGAGACGAGGGATGCTCTCGACCCTCCCTGGGCTGGAAACGCAAGTGGTGGGCACGGGGCCGAGTTAACTCGCTGAGTTCGGCTGAGTTTCTTGCAAAAGGAGGTTCAGTTCCTAATCTACATGGCTGGGAGCCACCCCCAGTCGCTCCCGTCTCCCACCTCCCCTGCACCATGAGAGCAGCGCCCAGAGAATGTCAGCGTTTGGTAACTTGCTGTCTGTTGTTGTGGTTCTATTTTGGGGCCGCACCCGCAGGATGTCAGGACTTACCCCTAATTCTGCGCTCAGGGATCACTCCTGGTGTTGCTACGGGATGCCAGAGATCGAACCCAGGTTAACCTTGTGCAAGGCGAGCGCCCTCCCTCCCCGCTTTACTATCACATTCTTTGTAGCTTGCTTTCTAGAGCCCCCCTCCCCACTCACCCGGGGGCCCGGACTTTGTCTCGGGTCCCCGCTCCCGCTGGGGTGCAAAGGCAGGTTCGGATTCCTGAGAGGTCCACGTGGGATTTGCTGTAAATCACAGTGATTGAAACTTGCAATGATGACAGTGTGTAAAACAGGGGCTGGAGTGCTGACACAGCAGGGAGGGCATTTGCCTGGCCCGAGACTCACCCGGATTTGATTCCCAGCACCCCATAGGGTCTCCCGAACCCATCAGGAGTGCTCACTGAGTGCAGAGCCTGGAATTAGCCGGTAGCACCGCGGGGTGTGAAACTTCCCCACTCCGAAAAAATAAAAAATAAAGTAGGAAAAGCAGCGTCTTAGCGTTTCATCATCCCACATCAGTCCCTTTGGCATCGGTATCCCCCTCCCCACCACCGCCATCACTTCCTGTCTGGAAGGGTCTCCTTTGGCGGCTCTGAATCCGGCTGCTTGGACACGGGGCACTGTGAGGACGTTTGTGCGGGTGTGCTGCCAAGTGGCATTGCTGGGGCAGAGGTTGGCGCTCTAGGACCCTGCGGAGTCGACCAGTTCTTTCCCCTAGTGACTGCCGCCGCCTTAGCATTTGTGACTCCTGGTGGGTGACTTCTGTGCAGGAGAAAAAGACTTAGGTTTGTTTCCTTTTTGTGCTCAGGGGTCACTCCCGACAGTGCTCCCAGGGACTTTACATAGTGCTGGGCATCAAAGCTGGTTCAGTCACAAGAAAGGCACGCGCTTTAACCCCTGTACGAGCTCTTGATCCAAATGACTTGAGGTTGTTTTTGTGTTTTAGTTTGCTGGTTTGGTTTAGTTTGGGGGCTATATACGGAGGTGCTCGGGGGTCACTCCTAGCATTGCTCAGGGGATCATATGTTGTGCCAGGGAATAGACGGCTAGTGGTGGGCATCAAAGCCAGGTCAGCTGTGTGCAAGGCAAGTATCTTCCCTGCTGTACTCTCTTGAGCCCCTAAACTACCTTTTTTTGTGTGCTTTGTTTTGCTTTGTTGGGGGGAGGGCACACTTGAGGATCCTCAGAGATTACTTCTGGCTCTGCGTTCAGGAATTACTTCTGGCAGTGCTCAGGGGACCGTATGGGATGCCAGGAATTGAACTCAGGTCGGTGGTGTGCAAGGCAAATGCCCATACCCGTTGTACTATCACCCCTGCCCCTGGCCCCTAAACTAGGTTGTTGGTTTTTTTTTTTAATTGCTTTTTGGGTCACACCCGGCAATGCACAGGGGTTACTCCTAGCTTTTTACTCAGGAATGACTCGTGGTGAAGCTCAAGGGACTGATGGGATACTGGGAATCGAACCCAGGTCGGCTGTGTACAAGGCAAACGCCGTACCTGAAATTATGGGGGGAGGCAGGTACTCATGGAGTGCACTTGGGGGCTCTGAAGGGGCGGTCCCAGTTGTCCTGGGGGGGTATAGCCTGGACTCCAGGGCTGGGTCTGCAGCTGGGGTCTGGGCTGGGACTGGTGGCAGGAGAGGAAGGCACCAGTCGGACGTCCTCTCCCCCGGCTGTGGTTCCCGCTTGGCTTCCCCAGTCCTGCCAGTGGTGGCACGTCTCCCCTCCACCCCCTCCTGCTTCAGGCTTTGCAGCTGGCACTGCAGAGCCAGTTCAGGGCTGAAGGTATTTATTTGCCTTGTGTGCAGCTCTTCCCAGTTTTGGTGGGTTCTGTTGGGCAGCCACACCCTGTGGTGCTCAGGGCTGACTTCAGGCTCTGTGCTCTGGGATCCCTCCTGACACTGGCTGAAGGATCGAATCAGGGATCGAACCTGGCTTGGCCCTGGGCAAGGCAAGCTTCCTCCCCCCTGTACTATCTCTCCAGCCCCAGTGGCTGATTAGAGCTTGATCTCTAGGTCTGCATGGTCACGAGCACTTTGCTGGGAGCAGTCCCCAAGCACAGAACTCAGAGCACCACACAGCACACCTGGGTGTGGTCCAAATCTCCCCCCGCCCCCACGGGACCAACTTGAAGCTGGGGGAACAAGTGCCTGAGTCCCAGGGGCCAAGGGTGATGTGTGTGGGGGGGTCTTCTCTGGGTTCTGCGACTAACTGCCCTCTCCCCAGTACCATCCTCTTTCTGTTCCAGATTCTGGGAATCCCACTTCCCCAGTGCGGCTTTCCAGGATTTTTTATTCCTGGTATTGGGGTAACTTGTCTAACAGGATATAAGAGAAAAGCAGGGGAGGGACTGGAGAGATAGCACAGTGGGGAGGGCGTTTGCCTTGCTTGTGGCCGACCTGGGTTCGATTCCCAATATCCCATAGGGTCCCCTGAGCACTGCCAGGGATCATTCCTGAGTGCAGAGCCAGGAGTAACCCCTGTGCATCACTGGGTGTGACCCAAAAAGCAAAAAAAAAAAAAAAAAAGCAGGGGAGCTTAGAGCCTATTTTTTCTTTTTGGGTCACACCCAGCGATGCACAGGGGTTACTCCTGGCTCTGCACTCAGGAATGACTCCTGGCGGTGCTCGGGGGACCGTACGGGATGCTGGGAATCAAACCTGGGCCAGCCACGTGCAAAGTAAATGCCCTCCCCGCTGTGCTATCGCTCCAGGGCCCAGCTTAGAGGCTTTGAGAAGAAAGAGGATTCCACCCTGGATGGGGGCATTCACAGATGGGGGCACCCCATCTCCCACGGTGGGTCTTCCTGGAGCCAGCTGTTTTGTTTTCCTTGGTGGACTCCTGGGCCCCCCGGAGCTGATCCCCAGGGCCAGAAGGCAGATTCCATACAGGGCAAAGCAAGGAGACCGAAACACTCCTCGTCTCTGTGCTCCCCAAAAGAAAAGCGGAAACTGGCATCTTCTATTCAACTTTTATTTGCAAAGTCTGAAGTCCAGCACGGCCGGGGCCAGAGGCTCTGGGCAAGGGCCCCCCAACAGCCCCTCATTCTTGAGCCGGGAAGACTGAGGTGAAGGCAGGCCCCTGCCTGCTGCCTCCCCTCCCTGAATCATAACTAAACTGTGCTCTCTCTTTCGCCTGGACCTGCCAAGTCTGGGGTGAGGGACCCCACGAGGTCCATCCCTGGCCCGTGAGTGATGGGGTCAAGCCAGGGCTTTTAGTGGGGAAAGGGGGACAGGCTCTTATCCCCCCACCCCCGCCCCCGGCTCCCATCCACTTACAGCCCCTGGCCACCAATCTGGAGCCAGTGACCACGGGAGGCTGAGGCAAGTGCTTACTCTCCTGTCATGTGTTTCTGGGCCGGAGCCAGCGCCTGGAGCTGGGGGGCTACCCCGCACTGAGGGGTCCCCTACCTGGCGGCGGGACACAGCTGCTGAGCAGGGCGCCCCCAAAGGCCACAGCCAGGAGTGCTAGCAGGATGGCCTGGGCCGGGCCGTGGGGGCCCGCGTTGGCGGCGGTAGGAGGCAGGGGTTGGGTGCTGGGGGGTGCCGCTTTGGTGCAGGAGCCCCCGCGTGCATCCAGGGTGGAGGCCGGGGGGCAAGCAGTGCAGTTGTGCGGGGAGCCGCCGCGGCAGGTGTAGCAGGACGGGTGGCACCTGGCACACACGCGTGGGGCGGGCACGGTGGTGCGGCCGGGCCTGGGGTTCACGGCCTGCTGGGTATCGCTGAAGTAGCGCGGCGGGCAGTACGAGAGGCAGACGTGGCCCAGGAGGTAGGCGGAACTGTGGCATTCTGTGCAGGGGGCACACGGGGCACTGAAGCCGTGCCCAGTCCCGGCCCCTGCCCACCCACCGGGGGGCACACACGCACACCGCTGCTGCCTGCACACACTCACCCTGGCACAGCCCCGCTGGGTCCCGCTGCACGCACGCGCTGCTGGTCACCTGGGGGCCCTTTGGCCGCGCCATCATGTCCTCAGCCGTCCCGTATAGCAGCAGCGTGTAGCGGTACAGCGTCCCTGGGCATGGGGTCACAAGTGGGCATGGAGGGAGGGCGTAGGCTGGTGGCCTGTGGTCCTACTGTGCGCTAGCAGCTCCAATTTACTCTGCGGGTGCAGGCATACCTGCTGGGCACTAGTCTTCAGACCCACTGTGCACAGACCAGGGCACGTCCGTGGTGTATTAGTATCGGGACCTACTGTGTGCAGAGGGAGTGATTGCTCTGTGCCTGTGCATGGACCTACTGTGAGTGAGAAGGGGACACCCAATGTGCTCTTATATCTGAACACAGACCTACTGTGCACTTGTGTCTGGACTTACTATCTTGGCAGTGGGATCAAACTGTGGGCCTACTGTGTGCGGACGGAGTCCTGTCTGTCTTGAAACCTCCGGTGTGAGGATGAGAGCACACCTACTGTGTATGAACATCAAGACCATCTGTGGGCCCATTGTGTGCAGGTGAGGGCACGACTGCTCTGTGTCTGTGTCTGGCACCGACTGTGCCCGGTTCAGGACATGCCTGTTATGGCGGATCATGCAGGCCCACTGTGTGCAAGTCTTGGCACAGCTAGTAAGTGCTGGTGTCTGGCGCCTGTGCTTGGGCAAAGATATGCCTACTGTGTGCTGGTGAAACCCGCTGATCCCTGCGGCTGACACCCCGGAAGCTGCGGGTAGAGAACTGCACCCCGACCATATACCAGGCACACAGGCCTGTCTGGTGCACATTGGGGTGCTCTGGGGATCCCCTGCCGCTCACCCGTGTTGAAGAAATAGCCTTTGTTTTCCAGGCCCAGTGTCCACAGGCCCCGCGGGTCCTCATCCCAGAAGTGGGTGGACATGAAGACCCAATTGTTGTAGCCTTGGCCGCTGATGTCAAAGGGTCTGGGACAGACAGACAGACAGACAGGCCGGAGCCTTTGCACGCGCGATCCTGCGAGGGTCCCTGCCGGCGGTGGGCATTTCCCTCGAGACGGCGCACCTGATGGCCACGAGCGTGGACTGGGTGCCCATGGGACTGACAAGCGAGATCTCCAGGTCCCCGCGGCGGCTGTAGGTCAGAGACAGCTGCACCTGCACATGCTCCAGCGAGCGGATGGCGTTGGGGCTGCCGGCGCAGGCCGACACGTTCTGGGGCACCTGCGTCTGCGCTAGGATGGTGCTGGGGGCGAGGGGCCGGCAGTGGGCTTTGGACAGTGACCGGGGCCCCTCTCATGTCACAGGTGGGGAAACTGAGGCCTCCCATGTGTCCACACCCCACGTAGGAATGACAGGTGTGCAGGTAGGGGAGGGACAGGTTTCAGAGCTTGGGGGAGGAGTGCAAATACTGGAGAACAAGTATCAGGTACTCCAGGGCAGGAATGTAGACGCGGGGCCGTGTGCAGAGGCTGGGGGCCGTGTGCAGAGACTGGGGCCATGTGCTGGGGGTCAAATGCAGATGCTAGGGCTTGGGGCCCTGTGAAGATGCTAAGGCTGGGGGCCGTGTGCAGAGGCTGGGGACCGTGTGCGTGGGGATCAAGTGCAGATGCTAGGACTGGGGGCCGTGTGAAGATGCTAAGGCTGGAGGCCGTGTGCAGAGGCTGGGGGCCGTGTGCAGAGGCTGGGGGCCATGTGCTGGGGGTCAAATGCAGATGCTAGGGCTTGGGGCCATGTGAAGATGCTAGGGCTGGGGGCCGTGTGCAGAGGCTGGAGGGTCGTGTGCAGAGGCTGGGGCAGCCGTGCCGACGGGGGAGGCTCACATGGGGTTGTGCAGAATCTGGATGGTGCACTTCTGCTGGGGCTGCGTGGGCAGCCACGTGCGCGCCAAGTCCACCAGCAGCCCGGCATCCAGCAGGCCATAGCCATAGTGGTGGCTCACTGCGGGATGGGGTCCATCACTGCACTGCGGGCACGGTGCCCCAGTTCCCAGTCCCTCTCCCCTCAGCGCGCTCCCCGCAGCCCCTCTCACCTCGGCGCCCCACACCATTGACCCTCCAGTCCTCAGCCTGGAGCTGTGCGGGCTTGGATGCGCGGACTACCAGGTGCTGCATGTCCCTCCACGTTAGGAAGGGGCTGGGAGTGGAGGAGCATGAGTGGGGGGAGCCTGTGGGCTGGGGCGGGGCTGGGGGGACGCTTCCCCTCCCCAGCAGCACCTACTTGGCCTCCAGAGCCAGAGCAATCATGCCCGCGGCCAACGGGGCGGACGCTGAGGTGCCCGTGTGCTTGTCTGTGCAATGGTGGTGCAGGTCTGTGGTGACCTGGGGACACAGCGGGCTGGGGTGCTGGCCTGCAGAGCGCCCCTCCAGCCCAGAACCAGGACCAAAGGGCACTGGGGACCCAGGCATCCAAAGAAACCCCACCAGGGTGCACCCCCGAGGGGACAGGAAGGGCAATGAGGGCTGGGCAGAGGTTAATGTGGGGGACCAAGGTGAGGTGACAGTTTGGGGTGTAGGGTCAGGGCCTGGAGCTTGGGGCCTGGTCCTCCAGGTTTGGGTCAAGAGGCTGGCAGGGGCTAAGGTCAAAGGTCTGGGCTGGGGATAAGAGGCCCAGCTGTGGGGGGGGGTGTTAGGGTCAAGTGCAGCAGAGATTAGGGGAGGCGGGCAGACACTGGAGTCAGCTCCTAAAGGTCAGGTTTGGGGAGGGGCCGCGTAGGACCAGGCTGCGGGCGCTGGTGTCGGGGCGGGGCGCTCACGATCTGCGCGTCAGTGACGACGCCGCTGCTGTAGGTGGTGGTGAGCGTGGAGGAGCAGGCCTCGCTGTACCAGGGCACCTGGCCCTGCTGGGTGGTGCTGCCCACGGACAGCGTGTGGATGCTGTTGGTGTAGCCGTCGCAGTTACAGTTGTCAAAGTGCAGTCCACCATTCCCCGAAGCCCAGACAAAGAGGGTGCCCAGTCCGCCTCGGCCCTGGCGGGGTTGGGGGTAGGGGCAAGGGGCCAGATGGCACCAGAGGAGCCCTGCCTCCCGAGGCCCCGCCTACCGCGAGGCCCCGCCCACCGAGAGTCCCGCCTCCCCTATGCCCCGCCCTCCATTGCTGTGGTCCTGCCCTGCCATAGGAGAGTCCCATTCCCCGAAGCTCCGCCCTATCGAGGAGCCCCGCCCCCCACCGACCCATCCACCCACCAAGGTGACACCACGCCGGAAGGCCTCACGCGTGAGGATCCCTGGACCGTCCACCGTGCGCCCGTCGTCCTCGGGTCCCCAGCTGGCGCTGTAGATGTGGATGTGCTGCGGCTGCAGGCTCAGGGACTGCGCCTCGATGACATCGGTGATTGTGCCATCCAGCATGCGCACTCCTGCACAGGAGCTGGCTGGGCAAAAGCTCCTCCCGACCTTCCCCATTCACGTCATGCCCCCCCACACACACACCACGGGGAGTGTGGCGACCACTCCCCGCCATTCCAGGCCACCCAGTCCCCTCTCTGCCCTTAAATCCAGGGGAGCGACCCCTGGAGAACCCTTGGTACCTCCAATCCGAGCATTGTAGGCGACGCCGGCGCCACAGAAGCGATTGTTGGCTATGGCTGCCACTTCCCCAGCACAGCGGGTCCCGTGCCTGGCGCCCGGGCAGACGGTGGGAACCATCACAGCACCCCTTACCCTGGCAGGGCCCCGGGTACCTCCCCTCCCCCGCCCCCACGTCCCGTGCAACGCTGGACTCACCGATTCTCGTCACTGGATGTGTATCGAGGCTGGGGATCAGGGTCGTCGTCATTGAAGTCATAGCTAGCCAGAGGGTCCTGGGGATAGAGTGGGGGCATGAAAGGGCCGTTGCCAGGCCAGAGGCCTGGGGCGCCTCCGCTTCAGTCCCCAGTGGGCTCACATAGTTGGCCCCGAGGTCCGGGTGATCCTTCTCAATGCCGTCGTCCAGCACCGAGACCACGATGCCTTGACCTGTCAGGCCCTGACTCCAGACGTACAAAATGTTCAAGTCCGGCTTCACTTGGTTGTTCTGTATTGTGACAGGTCAGGGGGCGGGGGGACCCTCAGGACCCCATCCCTGATAAACCCCCTTCTCAGACTCAGCCCATCAGCCTTAGGCAGTGACAGGCTCCTCCCACCTCCAAAACCTACTGAACAGACCCCCCAGGCGACGCCCCCTTTAATCCTGCCCGGGCCACGCCCACCCAAACGCTACTGAACACCCAGGCCACGCCCCTTTAATCCTGCCCAGGCCACGCCCATCCCAAACCCTACTGAACACACCTCCCAGGCCATGGCCTTTTACATCCTTGTCCAGGCCACGCCCCACGTCCAAACCCCACTGGACACGCCTCCAGGCCACACCCCTTTGCCTCCTGCTTCAGGTCCCACACAGCCTCACTCCCACGTACCACTGCTCACCATGTACCACTGCTTGCGGAACCACGGGTCCTTGGGCACCACCAAGGAGCGCTTCACCCGCCGCTGCAACTTCTGCTGCTCAAACCACTGCACCTGGAAGGGGATGCGCTTCCAGGGGGAGCTGGAGCCAGGCTGTCCCGGGGTGGCCGCAGCCAGTCAGCCTTCCTGCCCTATCACTTGGGCACTTTTCAGTGCCCGGCCCCAGCAGTCGATGAGGACCTGGCCTGAACCCACCCCACCGATCCCCTGTCAACAGGCCCACGTTGATTCAGAGTCAGTGGTGGGAATTGGGTCACATCTGGAGCCGACCTGTTGGATTTTTTTTTCTTTTTGGATCACGCCCTGCAATGCACAGGGGTTATTCCTGGCTCATCCACTCAGGAATTACTCCTGGCAGTGCTCGGGGGACCTATGGGATGCTGGGAATCGAACTTGGGTCAGCCACATGCAAGGCAAACGCCTTCCCCCTTGTGCTATCGCTCCAGCCCCTAGAGCCGACCTGTTGGTGCGGATAAGGGAAGACTCTGGGCCTCTTAAGGTGGAAGGTTCTCCACCTTAAGAACTCCTGATTGTTGGGGCTGGACCAAGTGTGATTCCAGTCACCTCATATGGTCCCTTGGGCCAGATCTCTGAGTGCAGAGCCAGCAGCAAGCCCTGAGCACTGTCACGTGTGGCCACCAAACACCCCTCCCCACCAAAAAAAGTGGCGCTATTGCTGGGGCTAGTGTTTCTGGTGCCAAGTGCTGGACCCCTTGAGAAGCCTGAATATGTCCTCTGGAACGGTCACCTGCAACCACTGCCCCAGGGGTTAGGGCTCCTGAGCACTATCCCTGTCCCTTTCGCTGTCTTGTCTGTTCTGGATTCTTCTTCTTGCTCATTGCCTGCACATCTCCATTGGGTTCGAGCTTTCTCTTTTGGAGGAAGACAGGCACAATCAGCGATGTTCAGGGAGTTTCTCCTGGCGGTGCTAGGGATCCAACCTAGGTCAGCCGCATGCAAGGCCAGCACCCTCCTCTCGGTACTCTCATTCTAAACCCCGGGCATTGGGACTTCTTCCGACCCCCCCACTTTTTAGGACAGGGCACCTCTGAATGCCTCCATGAGGTCACACATGCCTCCACCTCTGACTTTGCACCGTCTGTTGAGGCTTGCTACAGTTTAACTGTGCCCACCTCCACTGTGGCACAGCTGACGCATGAGTCCATCTGCCTGGGACTGGACAGGGGGTAGGGCACTTGCCAACCTGGCCTCGATCTGCAGCACCCCACAGGTTCCTCTGAGCCCTGTCAGGAGTGATCCCTGAGCATAAAGCCCAGAGTAAGTCCTTAGCACCCACTGGAAGTGGTCCCAAAATAAAAATAAATAATAATATAAAATACAGTGGCTGGGGGCTGGAGTGAAAATACAGGGCATTTTCCTTGAACACAGCCGACTGGGTTTGATCCTCCGCATCCCAAAGGTCCCCTGGAGCACCGCCAGAAATAATTCCTGAGTGCAGAGCCAGGAGTAACCCCTGGGCATCACCGGGTGTGACCCAAAAAAGCAAACAGACAAGCAAGTAAACAAACAAAAAACACTTCAAAAAATACTGGGGCTGGCATGATAGTACAAGTAGGATGTTTGCCCTTGCACACGGGTGACCCAAATTTGATCCCTGGCACCGCCTAGCCTGTCAGTGGTAATACCTGAGTACAGTGTCAGGGGTCACCCTGAGTACCACCAGGTATGACTCAAAAAAGCAACAAAAATTTGATTAAAAGAATTAAAAAAAATCATTGAGTGTGTAGAGTGTAAGGACCCGAGAGTGTAAGGCCCTTGCTTTGCATGTGACCAACCAGGGTTCAAGCCCTAACACCGCACAGGGTCCCCTGGACCCCTCCCTGATCACCACTGGGTGTGGCCGCAAAACCAAAATAAAAGGGCTGGAGATACAACGCAGTCGCTAGGGCACTTGCCTTGCACATAGCTGACCAGGTTGATTCCTGGCACCCCATATGTTCATCCAAACCCGCCAGTAGTGATTGCTAAGTGCTGAGCCAGAAGTAAATCCTGAGTATTACTGGGTGGGTGAGCCCTCCCCCGCAAAATAAAATGTACAATAAATGCATCCGCTTGCCTCAGCAGCTGCAGCTGTCACCAGCCTTTGCCCTCCTTCTTTCTGGATGACTGCCCAGCCCCACCCCAGGTCAGCAATGGCAGGGTTAGTGACAATTTGCTCAAATGCTGTTGGAACCAAGCTCCCTCCACCCACTCTCTTGCTCTCCTCTCCCTCCCTCCCTCCTTCTCCCTTGCATGCAAACCCTTGGCAAGCCTTGGTCCCTCTCCTACAAATCACACTGTGAATTAGTTCCACCTCCGTCAGCAGTACTCCTGGTGCTTTTTTTTTTTCTTTCTGGGTCGCACCCAGCGATGCACAGGGGTTACTCCTAGCTCTACACTCAGGAATTACTCCTGGCGGTGCTTGGGGGACCCTATGGGATTCTGGGAATTGAACCCGGTTGGTCATGTGCAAGGCAAATACCCTACCTGCTGTGCTATCGCTCCAGCCCCCTTCCTGGTGTGTTATAAGCCATCACACCTCACCTCCTTGTCCATCAGCTCCACTACTCCCTGCCCAGCCCTATTTTGGGGGTGGGTACACTCAGCGGTGCTTACTTAGTTGCTGCTTTTGGCTCTGCGTTCAGAAATCATTCCTGGTCAGCTCAGGGGGCCCTATGGGGTGCTGGGGATTGACTCGGGTTGGCTGCAATCAAGGTAAGTCCCTACTTGCTCAGCCCTATCTCTCTGGCCCCGTCCACAGTCCTTTGTGGCTTCTGGGGTTTGGCCAATTCAGCCTCATTCTTCTCCTTGGCTTGCCCCGAAAGCCTCTTCCCCATGCAGCCCAGCATTTCTCTGAGCATCTGAAGACTGGGGCATGGACCCAGTTCAGCCAGGATCTTTTTGGGTAACTGGACACAGTTCTGACTCCTGGAGAACGTTCCTCCATTATCAAGTGGGCTTATTCCTCCCTACATCGCAGATCTAGATGGTGAGGTGAGGAACGTGTTCGACTCCATCAGTGGGGCACCCAAGAACTTGAACTTTCAGGGGGAGCCAGAAGAAAGCGAAAATGGACCCTGGAGTGACCCCTTTGTTATTCTTCAGCCCTCTCCCCATCTGAGTCCCCACTTTATAAACTGGGGGGTGTCAGGTGGAACCAAGATTCATAGGAGGTCATCAGGCCATTGAAAGCCATCACAAAAATAGCCAAGAGCATATCAGAATTATCCCCTCGACAGGCTCACCTTGGGGTCTTTTTTCAGGCGCAGGCAGTGGCCCCAGTGTGGGGTCAAAGACCGCTGGACTATGCCCCGGTGCCTCAGGTGGAAGTACTGTCCATCAGGGAAGATCTGGGAAAGTGGGGGTGCAACCATATAGTCTGGGGCGCAAGTTCCCATATAAACTTCCCCCATGACAGAGCCAGCCCCCCTTGCTGGACAGGCTGGGGGCTCCAGACACCTTGTGGTGGAGTCCTAAAATCTGCAGTTGGCCAAGGTGGCTGTGGCACCTAGGGGTAGCCCTGTCCCGTCGGAGGGGCCCTGGGGTCCACCCCATCCAGGTCCTACCCACCTGCCCCAGGTTGATGAAGCCGAACTTGCGCGCCAGGCGCTCGGCCTCCCGGGAACCCTGGGACACCCGCACGGCCCAGCTGCTGACATAGATGGGGGTCCGGGCCAAGGCCCAGCCCATAGGCAGAGGGCCAACGAGGGCCAGGCCCAGGACCAAGGCCAGGGGCAGCAAAAGCAGAGTCCCGGCTGGCCGCATGGCGGCGGGGGGCGGGGCAGGGGCGGGGCATCATAAAGCTCCGCCCCTCGCCAAACCGCCAAGTTGGCCCAAGCGCCAGCCCCGCCCCCGGCGGGCACCATAGCAACCCCTAGCTGCTCCCTCCTAGACTGGCGCGAGGTTCAGACAGATGTCGGGGTTGTGGGGGTGGTCGGGGGACACACATTTCGTCATAGTCTTCGGCAGATTCAAATACTCTGGAACCTCAATGTCTCCTTTTGTCCAATGACCCAAACCGTCGGACCCAGAGAAACAGCTTCACTACGGCTAAAGGGTCCCATGCCTGTGTGGGGCGCCCCTCCCCACCAACGTTCACTTTCCACATAGCCCGCCCACTTGGGTCGGCTCCGATCCAATGACAACTGACATATGAGGTCTGCCCCGCCTCCCCAATGTAGTCCCGCCCCTTGTCCCTTTCTTTCGCTCTTCCGATTGGTCCACCCTCCTTTATGATCAGCCTGCCCCCTCCTCTGTTCTCACCATTGTAACCCTGGTCCAATTGTCCAATCAGCTCTGGCTTTTCTCCGGTCCCCTCCCATAAGGTCCCGCCCCCACGACGGCTCCTCCAATAATCTGCAGACATGGACCCGCCCCTGATTAGCCTTAGCCAATCGGAGATCGCGGCCGCCACGCCCCACTCTCCCGATCCACCTGAGAGGTGGCTGTGGCGGCCGCGGCCCCGGCCAGAGGGCCATGCGGCAGGGGAGGAGACGGGGCAAGCCCCACCTCCTTTGTCCGCCCTGCCCTCCCTGCCCTCCCTGCCCTTCCATTGGCGGGAGCAAGGGGTTGGGGGCGGAGACCACCCAGGAGGAGGACAGTGTCCGGGGGGCGGAGCGGGGTGGCTCTGGCCGAGTCAAGCGGCGGGAGCGGCGGGGCCGGTGCATAGGGCCGCGGTCAAGTTCAAGCGGCCAGCACCGGACCCGCCGGAACCATGGACGTTATCCGACAGCGCTTCGAGAGATTTCTGGAACAGAAGAACATAGTCACCGAAACTCTAAGCGCCCTCGAAGCCAAGACCGGAGTCGACAGACGGTATCTGGCTGCGGGTGAGCGAGCCGTCGCGGGGCCGTCCGGGAGCACTGCCCCGTCGCGCCCTCCCTGCGTGGGGTCACCCTGGCGCCCAGCCGCCGGCCTTCGCCGCCTCCGGGGGCCCCGACGGCCGGGCGCGCCCACTAGGCGGCTGGCCCGCGAAACCCGACGGGGGCGGGGGCGGGGGTCTGCCGGGAGCCCCTCTCGCGTCCCCGCTGTGCGACCTCGGGCGGGGGCCGCCGGCACACAGTCCCGGGTCTAGAGGCCGCTCTCGGTCCCTGCCCTCGGGGCACTGGAAGCCGGCCAGGCTGAAGTCCATCTGGTTAATCCAGTTGCCTGCGGGCCCTGGGGAGGGGGAGGGGAGGTAGTGAGAACCTGCACTCTCACCCCGCTCCCCACTTGGACCCCAGCCTAGGCAAATGTGGAAATCTCTCTCTCTCTCTCTCTGCTCTCCCCCACCTCCGCTCTCTTTCTCTGTCTCCCATCTTTCTCTCTTCTCTTTCTCCTATTTCTTTTTTCTTCTCTCTTAACTTCCTTATTTTCTTCTCTTTCTTTTTTCTTTTCTTTCTTTTTCTTTCTCTCTTTTCTCTCTCGCTCTCACTCTGCTCTCCCCCACCTCCACTTTCTTTCTCTTTCTCCCATCTTTCTCTCTCTCTTCTCTTTCTCCTATTTCTTTTTTCTTCTCTCTTAACTTCCTTTCTTTTTTCTTTTTCTTTTTTCTTTCTTTCTCTCTCTCTCTCTCTGTCTTTTTTTTTTTTTTTTTGCTTTTTTGGGTCACACCCAGCGATGCACAGGGGTCACTCCTGGCTCATGCACTCAGGAATTACTCCTGGCGGTGCTCGGGGGACCATATGGGATGCTGGGATTCGAACCCGGGTCGGCCGCGTGCAAGGCAAACGCCCTACCCGCTGTGCTATCACTCCAGCCCTCTCTCTGTCTTTTTGAAGTCACATCCAGCAGTGCTCAGGGCTTACTCCAGGCTCTGTGGTCAGTGACAGTCCTTGCAAGTTTGCAAGTTTGGGTGACTGTATGGGGTGCTGGGGACCAAACCATGATCAGCCTCTTGTAAAGCAAGGACGCTCCCCACTGTATTGTTGCTCCATTCACTCCCATTTCTTTATGAGGGGAAGCTGGGGGGAGGAATGGGGACCGCATACCCTTTTTTTTGGGGGGGGGGCATTCTCTCTCCTTGGTGGCTTTGAACCACCTCTGCCTGAGTAGTTGTTGAGCAGGAATTGGGTTCTGTGACCCGTGTTGTGTGCTTGGTGAAAGGCCATACCGGGATTCCTTCTGGAGAGCAGTGTCCGGTTACCCTCAAGTAGAACTTCCCTTCTTAGCGCCCCATTTCCCTCTAGTTCTGGCCACCCTTGCACTCTGTCCAGTGAGCAGTGATGCTCCCGCCCTGCCTCTTCTGTGCTGCTGCAGCCCCAGCCTCTTCCGAAAGGCCCCCTGGGATGAACCACGAAGACTCTATGTCCAGTGCCCATATTTGAACAGCTTCCCTGTGCGAACCCTGAGAATTCCAAACCCCTCCACCCCATTTTTCCTTTCAGCTGGTGGATTCCCATACCAGATAGACCTAGTTTCGAAATCTGCCTCCCCACCTGAGGCTCCCCAGCTCGAACCCCAGTTCAAGCCAGGAACCTTGACAACCCCTCCCTCCCCCCCTTCCTCCCCCCTTTCCACATTCCTGCTGCCAGTAGGTGGGGAATTTAGGTCATAGGGCACTGAGGGGAGGTGGGGGGGGGAGCTGCTGGGAGAGGGTGGTCCAGGAAATTGGGGCAAGAGAGGAAACTGAGGGGCCGGGGCCATAGCATAGCACAGAGGGGAGGACGCTGGCCTTGTATGCAGCCAACCTGGGTTCAATCCCCAGATTCTCCTAAGGTCCCCCGACCGCCAGAAGTGATTCCTGAGTACAGAGTCAGGAGTGACCCCTGAGCATCACCGGGTGGGACCCCCAAATAGAGACAGAGAGAAGCTTGTAGGGACTTTGGAGGTGACAGTGTTGCAGGTATGTCCAGCACCCCCACTGTCATCCGCTCACTGCTGAGGTTGCAGGAAGAAGGATTGAGAGACAGCGGCGCCCGGGATAATTGCTGCTCTGTATCTTATGATCCCCCCACCCCCCGCCCCTGCACACATACCTTCCCCTCTGGATGAGGGAAGCTGGGGAGGCAGTGATGGCCAACCTCAGACTCTCCCTTCCACCCACCAGGGGCGCCAGGAAATAAAGACTAACTCCTTCAGGCTGGCTGGGGGATGGAGGAACCTGCCCTTTGGTCCCGGTGGCCTTCTGCAGGAGAAGCAGCAGCAACCTGAAACCTTGACCACCCCTCATCCCCAGCTGTTGTTTGCAACCCAGGCCCGCCTTATCACACTTAATAAATGTAGGATGCCGGGGCTGGAGCCTTGCACAGGGCCGAGCCGGGTTTGATTCCCAGCATCCCATAGGGTCCTCTGAACACCTGTCAGGAGTAATTCCTGAGTGCAGAGCCAGGAGTAGTCCCGGTGCATTGCCGGGTGTGACCCAAAAGCAAAAAATATATAATAATAATAAAAAACAAAGAAATAAATGTAGGGTGCCTATTACCTTCTGCTCCCCACCCCCCACAGAACCCTGGCTACGAGGAGTGTGGGTTTAGCGGGCACTGGGTGAGGGGCTGCAGGGAGACACCCCATAACCCATCATCAGGCAGAGAGAGGGAGGAGAGTGAGGGGAGATGCTGTTTTCTCCAGGAGACCTGGGGGACATATGGGACACACGGAGGGGAGCAGGGAGGACAGTGGTGGGGGGTAGCCCTGGCCCGTGGTTGTCTGCACTAGAATCGAGAACAGGCACCACTGCTCAGTGGTGAACTGAACGGTGCAGGGTGTACTGTACAGTGCAGGGTGAACTGTACAGTGCAGGGTGTACTGTACAGTGCAGGGTGTACTGTACAGTGCAGGGTGAACTGTACAGTGCAGAATGTACTGCACCGTTCAGTGCTGGGTGGCCATGGGACTGACTCATCACTCAGTCCTCACAGTTCTTGAGATCAATGTTTATTGCAGTGACTGCTGGGTTAGAAGGGATAGGACAGCGGGGAGGGCACTGGCCTTGCATGTGGCCAGTGCAGATTTGATCCCCAGCACCCCATATAGACCCCTGAGGGCTGGAGCGATAGCAAAGCGTGGAGGGCGTTTGCCTTGCATGCGGCTGACCCGGGTTCCATTCCCAGCATCCCATATGGTCCCCTGAGCACCGCCAGGAGTAATTCCTGAGCGCAGAGCCAGGAGTAACCCCTGTGTATCACTGGGTGTGATCCAAAAAGCAAAAAAAAAAACCATATCGGGGCTGGAGTGATAGCACAGCGGGTAGGGTGTTTGCCTTGCACGCAGCCGACTCGGGTTCGATTCCCAGCATCCCATATGGTCCCCTGAGCACCGCCAGGGGTAATTCCTGAGTGCAAGAGCCAGGAGTAACCCCTGTGCATTGCTGGGTGTGACCCAAAAAGCAAAAAAAAAAAAAAAAAACATATGGACCCCCGAGAACGGCCATGAATGATCCCTGAGAGCAGAGCCAGGAATCAGACCTGAGCACCGCCGAGTATGGCCCAAACACCAAAAAAAAAAAAAAAAAAAAAAAAAAGAAAAAAAAAGAAAAATGTGTAAAATGTGTTTATGGGTAGGAGCGACAGTACAGTGGGTAGGGCATTTATTTGCCTTGCACACGGCCGACCAGGGTTCAATCCCCAGCACCCCATAGTGCCGCCAGGAGTAATTACTGAGTGCAGAGTAACCCCTGAGCACCGCTGGTTGTGTCCCCCCAAAAAAAAGGAAAAGAAAATTAAAGGGGGAATTAGGCTTATGATGGGAGTCCTCCGGCACGGGGGGGGGGGGGGGGGGGCGGGAGCAGGTTGCCTCTGGCTGGGACCCTGCCACACCCCTTTTCTCTGCAGGAGCCGCCACTCTGCTAAGCCTATATCTTCTATTCGGCTACGGGGCGTCTCTACTCTGCAACCTAATCGGATTTGTATACCCCGCATATGCCTCGTGAGTGCCCCCCGCGGTCCGGGCAACAGGAGGGCGGCAGGGCGGGGACAGTGGGGCACACACAGCCTCTGAGCCTGGCCTGCCCCTCCCTGCAGGATCAAGGCCATCGAGAGCTCAAGCAAAGAGGACGACACTGTCTGGCTCACCTACTGGGTGGTGTACGGGCTCTTGGGCCTTGTCGAGTTCTTCAGCGACCTACTCCTGTCCTGGTTCCCTTTCTACTACGCGGGCAAGGTGGGCACCCGCTGCCGCGCCCCCCGCGTGCTCCTGTCCCTGGGGAAGGAAGGAACAGAGGAGGGGGACAGTTTGGGGTGGGGACAGGCCCACCGCCAGGGCTGTCTGCTGATGGAGACTGAACTTCATCCGGAGAACTTGTCTGACAGAGGAGGGTGAGCCCCAGTCCAAGGACTGTCTGATGGGGGGAGGCTGAGCCCCAACCTAAAACCTGGCTGGTGGGGAAGTCTGAGCCCCAGCCTGGTGACCGGAGGAGTCCCAAGCCCCACATGGGAGTGTCTGATGGTGGCGGCCCAGTTCCATCTTGAGGACGGACTGACAGGGGACTCCTGGGCCCATCCTGAAGATTATCTGACGGTGGAGGCCCAGATTCAGCCTAAGAACTGTCTGATGGGGGCGGCCCCGGGTCCTTCACGGGCTCTCAGGCGAGGGGCCGGGCTTGACTGCCGCCTGTCCCCGCAGTGCGCCTTCCTGTTGTTCTGCATGATTCCCGGGCCATGGAACGGTGCCCATCTACTGTACCACCGCGTCATACTGCCACTGTTCCTAAAGCATCACGCAGCAGTGGACAGCGTGGTCGGCGAGTTCAGCAGCAGAGCGCTGGACGTGGCAACAGGAATAGCTCGGGACGGTGCGTACGGAGGCTGGCCCCGGCCTGCCGCCTGCCCCCCTGCCCCCCCACACTCCCTCTTCCTCTCGGCTCCTGCGCCCCACGCTCTCCGAACCCTCTTCCCTCCCACTCCCGCACTGCCCTCTGACCTCCCCTGCTTGCTGCTTACTGTCCCCCTCTCTCTCCTATGCTCTCGGGAACCAGCTCTACAGACTCTGGCCCGCAGTCGGGCCCTCATCACCCCAGCGGGGCCCCCGCTGCCCAGACAGCCAGCCGAAAGTATGTAACCCCACCCCAGGAAGGCAGGGCATGTGTGCGAGTGTGCGTGGCGTGTGTGCGCTGGGGAGGTCTGGTGCGGATCCTCATCTGCCTGTCCTCGTGTGCGTGCCTGTGACCGCACGTACAGGCATGCCTGCAGGCAGTGGCGCCCATGACTCTGTGTGGTACCTGGACGTTACTGTGCATGTGCCGGCAGCTCGTGTGCATTCATGTGTGTGCATATGACCATCCGTTCATTGATGACACATGCGTAGGTATGACTGTGACCGTCCATAGATGTAGTGGGGCTGTGTGTGCGAAGCGTGTCCATGTGTGCACATGGATGTGAGCACTCAGAGGTCCGCGTGTTGGGTATCACTGTGTATGTGCTTGTGTGTGGGCCCCTTTGTACATGTGTGAACACATGTATACGCACAAGACGAGGCATGCACAGATGAGTGCTTGATTCTTGGATTCCCTTGAGCTAGTCGCCTGCTTACCCCCCGGTAGCCTCCATGTGGCCCACCCACAGAGGAGCGCCCCCAGACCCTGCTGATGCCCATGGCCCTCTCCCTGCAGCCGAGGCAAGCCTGACCCAGCACCAGAAAGACAAGTGAAGGCTCCATCTGCCCCAGGCCCAGACATGCCGGCCAAGACCGTGATAGAGCCCAAGAACCCAGCGCACCCCAAGAGGGACCCCAAGACCCCCCTGAAGTCCTCCATTGAGCCCCCCAAAGAATCCAGCAACCCCACAACCACCAGCAAGCTTCTGCCTGACACCTCCTCCCCAATCAGTTCCTTGGTCCATTCCCAAACTGGCTCCCCTCGCATCCGGGATCCATCTCCATCCCGAAGCTTGTTCACCCAGCCCCAGTTGTCTAGCCAGTCCCAAGTGAACAGCCCGTCCCAAGGGAACAGCTCATCCCAGGTGAACAGCCCAGACCGGGTGAACAGCCCGTCCCAAGGGAACAGCTCGTCCCAGGTGAACAGCCCGGAACGGGTGAACAGCCCGTCCCAAGGGAACAGCTCGTCCCAGGTGAACAGCCCGTCCCAAGGGAACAGCTCGTCCCAGGTGAACAGCCCGGAACGGGTGAACAGCCAGTCCCAAGGGAACAGCTCGTCCCAGGTGAACAGCCCGGAACGGGTGAACAGCCAGTCCCAAGGGAACAGCTCCTCCCAGGTGAACAGCCCGCACCAGGTGAACAGCCAATCCCAAAAGAACAGCCCGAACCCATCCCAGAGCCCATCCCTAATGAACAGCCAATCCCAAGTGGACAGCCAGAGCCCATCCCAGGGCAACAGCCAATCCCAAGTGAAGAGCCAGAGCCCATCTCAGGGCAACAGCCAATCCCAAATGAATAGCCGGAGCCCATCCCACAGCAACAGCCAATCCCGAGTGAACAGCCAGAGCTCATCCCAGGGCAACAGCCAATCCCGAGTGAACAGCCCGAGCTCATCCCAGGGCAACAGCCAATCCCGAGTGAACAGCCCGAGCTCATCCCAGGGCAACAGCCAATCCCGAGTGAACAGCCCGAGCTCATCCCAGGGCAACAGCCAATCCCGAGCAAACAGCCCGAGCTCATCCCAGGGCAACAGCCCATCCCAAATGAACAGCCCGAGCCCAGCCCAAGGGAACAGCCCGAGCCCATCCCAAGGGAACAGCCGGAGCCCATCCCAAGGAAACAACCTGAGTCCACTGAGCCCATCCCAAATGAGCAGCCCGAGCCCATCCCAAGTGAGCAGCTCAAGTTCATCCCTAACGAACAGTCCGAGCCCATCCCAAATGAACAGCCCGAGTTCATCCCAAATGAACAGCTCAAGCCCATCCCACGTCAACAGCCTGAGCCCATCCCAAGTGAAACGCCGGTCAGTGGTGAATAGATGGAGCCCTACCCAGGTGAACGGCCCGAGCCCATCCCTAGTGAATGGCCGGTACCAGGTGAACGGCCAGTTCCCTGTGCATGGCCAGTCCCACAGGCCTAGCCAGCTCCGGGAGCCCCATGCCAGTGACCCAAGGCAGGAAAATGGCCAGTTCCAGGCAAATGGTCAGTCCCAGGCAAGAGGCCAGTATCGAGCGAGTGGCCAGTACCGAGAAGGCAGCCAGTCCCTGAAAAATGGCCATTATCAGACAAGCGGCCATTCCCAGGGGTCCATCCAGTCCCACAGGAGCAAACCTCCCACCAACTCTTTGGGCTTCTCCCAGCAGAGCCAACGGGCCACCGGCTTCACCGTCCGGGAGGCAACCCCCGGCCAGTTTCCCTGTGGCACTCTCAATCACGACGCCACCAGTACTGCCCTCCCACAGTACTCCTCCAAGACCTCTGACAGGCCAGGGGCCAAAAGCCCCAAAGACCCCAAGACCCCCAAAGCAAAGTCCCACGGACAGTCTGGGAAGGGTGTCACCGCCCAGGCCACCAGCAGCTCCTCAGTCCCCGAGCTGCCCTCGGCCTGCTCATCTGAGTCTTCTGAGGATTATACTTCTGAGTCGACTACCGAGTTCACCTGCACCTGGCCCCATCACAGATACGGAATCCACTACCTGCAGCACTGCTGGAAGCGCAAACACCTAGCCTGTTAGGGGGTTAATAAAGATCATGGACCAATCGCATCTCCCGGTCTGACCTAGGGGCGGGCTCACGCATGCGTATAGGTCTGGGGGTGGGTTGGCAGTGTGTTGTCCTCGGGACACTGTGCCGTCGTCCCACTTTGCAGAGGAGGAAACCGAGGATCGGAGCGGTCACCTCGCCCCCCTGGACATCTCATCCCGTGATCCCCACGAGCTCCGGGACCTCACCGCTTCCCCAAGGTTGCCTTTTCCTGCTGGGTGACCCGCTTCCTGGCAAGAAGCTTCCAGAAGTGAAGCGAGCAACACCCAGGCCCACCTCTGGTGTCCGGCGCTTGCCTTGCACGTGGCCGACCCAGATTCGCTCCCCGGTACCTGATAGGGTCCCCCAAGCCCAACAGGGAAGATCCCTGAGCACAGAACCCTGAATAAGTTTTGAACACTGCTGGATGTAGCCCCCAAACACACAAGAAGCTACGAATTTCATTCCAGGCATTGACTGATCCCCTTGCTCCTCTCAGGGACAGACGAACATGTCAGGACATGCAATGGGACAAGTCAGGAAAGAGAACCTTCCTGATAAAGACCAGAAGCGTGTCCGGTGGGTAGGACACTTGCCTTGCACACAGTTGACCTGGGCTCAATCCTGGCATCTCATAGGTCCCCCAAGCACTGCCAGGGGTAATTCCTGAGTGCAGAGCCAGGGTTAAGCCCTGAGCACCACAGGGTGTAGCCCTCCACCAAAATAAAGCGGGGGTGGGGGGGTGAGGATTTGCTGCTTGTGGCTTTTAGGGGCAGGGACTGGCCCAGAGGCAGAAGCTTGAGTCTGAGCAAAGGTCCTGAGGCAGGATGGGGAGTGGGGACAGGATGCTGTAGGAGGGTGGGGAGAAGAGGCGAGTGGTGGAGGGGGGATGGGGTGTGCAGGATCCTGCGAATGTGGAGAGGACTTTGACTGAGGACATGGGTTTGCCAGGACGACAGGATGAAGGGAGGCTAATTATTAATGACACCCCACCCTGTGAAGAGGTTCACATGGGCGTGGAGATCCCTAGATTCCGGCTGTTGGAGCTGCTACAGGCATCAGGGTCAAGAGAGGGGCAGGTGGGGCCGGAACGATAGCACAGCGGGTAGGGTGTTTGCCTTGCACGCGGCCGACCCGGGTTCGATCCCTGGCATCCCATATGGTCCCCCAAGCACTGCCAGGAGTAACCCCTGAGCATCGCTGGGTGTGGCCCAAAAAGCAAAAAAAAAAAAAAGAGAGGGGCAGGTGACTCAGTTGGCTCACAGAGGTCATAAGTCACCTTTAACCCCCCCCCTCAACATACTGTCATTGTCACAGCGGGAAACCGCAGTGCCCCCTCCATGGCACCGTTTTCATTTTCGATCCATCCTGACTGCTTTGTCTTGGACCCGCTTCCCCTTATGGGAGTGTTCTGTCCCTTCCCAGGGGACCCAGCAGGCTGCCCAGGGTGGAGAGGGGTGACCCTTGCTCCTTAGTCAGCACCAGGCTTTGTGGCCGTAACCCCACCTCCTTCCTGCCGGGCTGGGTTCTGGAACGGTCCAAGTCTGATACTGCGGAGACCATGGTTGCGGCATCTCTGATCATTACAGAACCTTTGGTGGGTGGGGCTTTAATTTGGTCTGTCTGGGACCCGAGTGTAAGACTTGTGGGGTTCCTGGGGCAGGGGGAGCCTATGACCTTGGATAGGGTGCTGCCTCTTGGGGCGGGGTCTTGGGGGAGGATACTTCCAGCCTCTCCCAACTCCTAGGGACTCCAGGTGGCCTTATCCACCTCTCCATTTTTTTTTTTGGCGGGGCGGGGGGGGGGGCGGCGAGTCACACCCAGTGATACTCAGTGGTTACTTCTGGCTCTGCACTCAGGAATTACTGATGGGTGATGGGTGGTGCTTGGGGGACCATATAGGATGCTGGGGATTGAACCCAGGTTGGCCGCATGCAAGGCAAATGCCCTCCTCTCTGTGCTATCACTCTGGTTTCCTCTCCATATTGCTGCCTCTGGTCTCCAAAGGCCATCTTTGTTGTTCCCCTGCATGTCTCTGCAGGAGAACCCTGAGATTGGATTTAGGGTATAGGAGTCCCCGCTTTTCCAAGGGGAAGATGTTTCAAGACTCCCCAGTGGCTGGCAGAACACTTTTAGGTTTGCTTTGGAGTTATGTCTAATGGTGCTCAGGGGACACTCCAGGTTCTATCCTTGGAGTGGGGGGGAGGGTCACTCCCGGCGGTGCTGGGATTGAACCCCACATCTCCCATATGCAAAACCTGTCCTCAGCCCACTGAGCCCAGTCTCTGATCCCGCTCAGAATTCTCCCTGTACAGTGCCTTTTCCTGTGATAAAACTTAACAGGCTCAGTGGAGGACCGGAGTGATAGTACAGTGGGATAGATCATCTCAAGGTGTGACTCCCTCCCTCTTGGTAAAAGAAAAATGCCCACTAACCCGAGTAGTAATAATGAAAAGAACTGGAGAAGGGCCAGAGAGTACAAGAGGTCGGGTGCTTGCCTTTCACACTGCCAACCTGGGTTCAATCCCTGGCATCCCAGAACCCTTTCCTTCCTGCCAGGAATGAGTAATTCCAAAGCACAGAGCTGGTTATGCGCTGAGCTCACTCAGGTGTGGCCCAACACCCTCCACGCGACACACACACACACACACGGAAGGGGTTTAAGGTGCTTTTCATGGATGCAGAGTTCGTTCCCTAGTTCGTTCCCCAGCACTGCATAGTTCCCTTGAGCACCCTCAAGTCCCCAAGCACTGGGCGGGGAGTTGCCTCTGAGCACTACGTTTTGGGGCGTGGCCCCAAAAGCAAAGATAAAGGCATCATGAGATAAAGACCTCGCGATCCTATTTTGTACTTTGGGATGCCCCGCCCCAGACTGGACAGTGGACTCCAGTCCTGGAACACTATGATTCAGCCGTGAAGGGCCCCTCCACCAGGCTCCCGGGACAGCAGGGCCGGGGCTGGTACGTTCAAAGTCGTCCCAGCTCCTCATCCTCACTCCTGCAGCCCTTAGTCAGCCACGGGGTGAGTGTTAGGGACAGAGTAACCCGAGGGGGGGGGGAATGGGTGGGTCCTAGGGGCACTCCACGGAGCGCAACGGGTGCCGGCGTGCAGCCCAGCTGTGCTCATCTCTCCTGGGCTAGGAAATCACACGAGAACGCCAACCTGCGGCCCCCGGGAACAGAAAGTCACGTGAGAACACCAGCAGTAATCCTGGTAGATAAAGTCACGCGAGAACTCCAGCTGTGGCCCCAGCTGGACAGAAAATCTCGCAAGAACACCCGTTGCGGCTCAGGCAGACAGAAAGTCCCGCGAGAACTGAAGCTGTGGCCCCCAGCAGACAGGAAGTCACGTGAGAACACCAGCTGTGGCTCCCGGAGACAGAACATCCCGCGAGAACCTCAGCTGTGGCCCGGAAGAGCCTGTGCTGGTCCCAGTCGGCCCCCCGCCCCCCAGTGCAACAGTGTCTTCCTTTAACAAAGACCAAGGCGAGGCGGGCAAGACGAGGACATCATCCTCTGCTGACCCTCCCGGCGGTTTTTATTTATATTTTGACGGAAACAAGCAATATGGGGTGTAGAATTTCTGAGTGTAAACAGGAGATCACGTCCCCGTGCGTGGCCCTTTAGACTTACAAAGTTCTCTCGTTAAAAATATGTCTATTTGTTTGAAACGTGGATTGTTTCCAGGAGCATAGGCTTTGCATGCAGCTGCCCCAGGCGGGGCCCATCTCTGGCACCACACAGTTCCTGAACCTCGTAGCAGTCGCAGGCTGCATGTTAATTACGGAAGCCAGTGTGAAGAGACCAGGGGACAGGCCGGGGCTCTGGTGGCCATAGGCCACCGTGCCTGCCAGAGTGGGCCCCACACCGACCTCATCCAGGATCCGCATCCTCAAGCTGGGCTGTTCCACGTAACCCGCAAGCCCAGATTCCCCCATCCCTGAATTTTCTTATCCAGAAGTGAGGCCGAGGAGACCAGGGGAGACGGTGAGGGAAGGGAACTGCCATGGAGGAGCATCCAGGTGGGGGCTGGCGGGCGGGGGAAAACGGGGTGACCAAAAGAGGCCATCAGGGTCAACAGGCTGACCGCGAGACGTGCCTTCTTCCCCAGATCTGCCACCAGGGGGCGCCCGGGACCTGTGCCGCCTTCCAGAACAGCGCCCACTTCCCCCGAAAGAGGGGATGCTTTTCAGCACTGGTGCCTGGGGACAGGGTCAAGCAGAGGATGAACCCTTGGTAGACAGTAAGCACTCCACACATACTTTTTTCCTCCCCTTTTGGTTTCTGGACTGCCTCCGTAGATGCGCAGGGGTTACTCCTGGCTCTGCACTAAGGAATCACTCCTGGCTCAGGGGACATGGAATGCTGAGGATCAAACTTACGCGGGCCCCATGCAAGGTAAGCGCTGTACCATTTCTCCATTCCCGCCACACATACTTATTGGAAGGATGCATTAAGGAAGCAGTCGCCCCAGAGTAAGGGGGGCCTGGGAAAAAGGGGAAACTGAGACTCACAGTGACATTTGTTAGGGGAGAATGGGATCAGAGTGGGGTGGGGGAGTGTTGGAGCAGAATGATGGCTGTAAGTCCTACAATGAAAGCAGATCGTGGAGCTGACTGCCAGTGTGTCCCCAAGTTTCTGCAGCCCAGGGTATGTAACTGGCGCGCTGGTATTACAAAATAATAATAATAATAAGTGCTTTAAAAAAAAAGCAATTGACAAGAGATGAATAGCCATATTGAGTCAAAGATGTCCAGCCCAGGAAGACAGAGGTTGTCAAAATGATGTCTGAGCTTTCTGGAAGCCAGAGTAAAAAAAGGGGAGCTGGGTTCATCTCAGGGCCTGGAGAGGTTTGCCTGTTAGGAGAAGCATGCCCGTTTGTTACTGCATCTCTGAATATGTGAGGGTTCTTGTGTGTGTGTGTGTGGCAGTGGGAAGAGAGAACATACTGTCAGGAGGATGAACAATAAAAACCAAACGATCCAGTACTGTGCTTCCTAGTAGCTAGCGGCCAAATGGAACATCAATCCATGACAGAAAGGCCCAGAAAGGCCTGTCCCTCCTTGGGGCCACGCCTGTTTGTGACTGTGTCCTAAGCAAGTGAGGAGGAGGTACCAGGGAGAAAAGCAGACATAGTTTCTGAGTGTTTAAAAAATAAAAATTAAAAAAAAAAAGAGCTTCCTGGCAGTTAGGGCCCAGAAGTTGTTCCTGTCTTTGCACTCAGGAACTATTTCTGGTCAGAGCTCGGGGACCCTACGGGATGCCGGGAATCGGAGGGTCAGCTACGTGCAAAGCAAGCACCCTCCCCGCCGTCCTATCTCGCCAGCCCTAGCCATGTTGCCGTTTGAACTTGCTTTAGCTGTGTGTGGGCGGAGTGGGGGGGGGGGCAGGAGGACTTTAGCCGGGGACTCAGACTGGGCAGCGGCGGGCAGTCAGGTGCACACGGCTGTCCTCCGCGGGGCTCCAGGGCCGAGCGTAGCCCGAGTGCGGGAGCAGCAGCTGGTCCTTGGTGCCATCGGGGCTGACGAGGCGCCGGGCGGCCAGCAGGTACTCGCGATGCAGGGCCAGGGGCGGACAGGGGCAGCGGCCGGGCGCCCACACGTACTCCAGCGCGCGCAGGGGCGAGCGGTTCTTGTAGATGAGCAGCACGCGCACCTCATAGCGGGTCTCCTGGGCCTGACGGAGGCGGCCCAGCACTTGGGCTCGGAACACTGGGCAAAGAGCAGTGCTGAGGTGGGGGGGGGGGTGTGTGGAGGGGGTGCCAGCTTGGGGGGCTCAGAATGGGGGGGGCAGGAGCTGGGGAGATAGGTCAGTACCTACTTTGCCTGCTGGAGGCTTGGGTTTGATTCCTGATACCACAAGGGCCCCCCTCTAACCACTGCTAAGAAGAACCCCCTGAGCACTGCTGGGTATACCCCCCCAAACAAGCGAACAATAAAGCAGTGGGGGGCTGCTTTATTGAAGCTAGGACAGGGAGGAGGGCGCTTGCCTGGCATGCGGCCAACCTGGGTTCAATCCCAGGCCTCCCATATGGTTTCCCAAGCACCACGAGGAGTGAGCCCTGAGCACTGCTGGGTGGGGCCCCAAAACAAACGAACTACCCCCTCTCCAAAGGAAAGAACAGCACGGGGCCAATTGGCGTCAGGGGAAAAGGGTGCAGCCGGGGATACACTGAGGCCAGGGAGGGGCTGGGTCAGGGGGTCGCTCACCGAAGTCGCTGTTGCAGTAGTGAAGGAGCCGGTGGGCACGGCCTCGGGTGTCGGGGCAGGGGGGACACGAGTCTGCGGGGCAGTGAGGTCAGGCGCACAGTTCTGGCCCCCCCAGCTGGCCCCCACCCACGCTCACCCCCTTCACCTGGGGCAGGGGTGGAGGTCCGTGGGGGCCGGGCAGCGGGGGCTGTGGGGATCACGGGGGGCTGTGGCTCCACCTCCCGGGGCTGTGGCTGCCGCAGAGACCAGCCCAGGGCCTGGGTCTGTGCCAGGAACGGGTCATAGCGTTCCTGGGGGAGCCAGAACTCGAACTCGATACCGGGGTTGGGCTCCTGCAGCAGAACCTGTGGCAGGGTTTCCGGAGGGGGGGGAAGGGATTACATGCTGGGGAGTCACCTAATGATACATCGCCCCCCACGCCTCTGTCCTTGACTCTCACTTTGACCTCTGATGCCAACCTCTTCCCCCAACCCCCGTGACTCCATCTTCCCCTCGGTCTCAGCCTCTCACTTTGTCCCCAGGCTCCTCCCCTCTGACCCACTGTCCTAGCCTCCCCCTTCAGACCCCGTCCCTCCAGCCTCCCCCCTCTGATCCTCTGTCCCAGGCCCTCTTTCTGACCCCGGGCCCAGCAGCTCCGTTCTTGTCTCCCTTCTCTAGTCCCTGTGCCCTTCCCAGCATCCCGGTCTCCCCACCCGGCCTTCTGGCTCTGAGCACAGCTTCCCTACTCTGTTCTCTTCTTCCCCTGAGATCCTCCGATTCTCTCAGCCTCCCTGCCATCCCCCCATCACACACACACACACACACACACACACACCTGTAAGAGCATGTCCTGGGTTGTGGGCCCTGGGGCTTGCAGAGTCTCCTCCAGTCCAGCGTCACGGGTGTAGACCACACGGGTGCCCGCTGCCATGTAGGTCCCAGGTGGGCTGATGGCCCAGTTCCCATTGAGCACGTAGCTCCCGTCACCTCCCATCAGTGCTGAAAGGTTAGGATCAGCCAGGGCTCCTGGGACCAGTCCCTCCCACAGCCCCTCTGGGCCTCAGTTTCCCCAAGTGTAAGCAGCCAGCAGGGCGCCTCCCGCTTCAAACCCAGCTCTACCCAGGTGGTTGCGACTCCGGTGGGAGATACGGAGGTGTCTGGCGCCTTCTGGGATGAGAGTCACGTTCCAGTATCCCGCGAAGGCCCCTGCGCAGGAGAGAAGGGTGTTTGGGACAGAGTGGGGTGTCTTCGAGGCATGATTCGAGGGTTGCACGAGGTAACGCGGGTTAGGGGGGCGGGGACCCAAAACACCTTCCTACACTGGTGTCTTTATAGCTGACATGTGGCAAGGAGAGAGTTAAACCCCATCCATTCTAGGCAGGGCGGAACCCCGGGGAAGCGACCAATCAGAATGGTGACTCAGAGGGGCTGGGTCGCAGCTCGCCCAATCAACACGGGACTTCGCGGCCTAGCCCGCGGCTGATTAAAGAGCTGGACGGGGCGGGCAGTCACCGGCGTCCCGGAACACACGCTGCACGAAGAGGCACGAGTCGTTGGCGCCTCCGCAGCGACCGCACTGGTCCTCGCGAGTGTCAGAGCCCAGCAAACCGTCGCACCCCACGCTCTAAAGAGGGGGGAAAGAGGGCAAGCCGTCAGGGACGGTCTCCAGGCCGCACGCGCTGGGAGCGGGGCCTGGTGTACAGTGGGCGTGGTCTTACGCAGGGGCGTGGTCCCGACCGAATGGGCAGGTTCTATTGGTGGGCAGGGCTTCGAGAGGGGCAGGATTTGGAGGAGGGTGGGTGGAGCCTGGGATACGGGCGGGGCGGGACCATTGGGGGCGTGGTTTGAAGGTGAGGATTGGGATCTCTGGAGGAACAGGACGTGGGGGCGGGCCCTGGGCAAGAGAGGTGGGACCTGAGTAAATGGCCAGGGATGAGAGAAGAGGGCGGCACTCTGGGGGTTCTTACGAGACAGCGGCCTGCCACGCAGAGCCCCTGGGCACCAGGGCTGCAGGGGGTACCATCCAGCACTCGGCCGAAGCTGTGGTAGAAGGTGTGCCCCTCGGCCAAGCAGTTGAGGTCGCACTGGTTGGGTGCTGGGGATGGACGGGAGGAGTGGTTGGGTGGACCCAAGGGGCATCTAGCAAGGTCCAGCCTCTTCCCTGCTGGACTCCTGGGGCCGAGGAGGCCCAGCGATGCAGCCAAGGCCACACTAGGAGGTAGTTAACAGCCTGGACTGGGTCTCTCCTAGCTATTATTAGGGCTATATACAGCATTCATTCATTCATTCATTCATTCCTGATAGATCCTGAAATTAGAGGTCCTTATACATAACGAAGCCTAGCAAGCTACCCGTGACATATTTGATATGTCAAAAACAGTAACAACAACGTGCTCATATTCCTGGAGCGAGCAGACACCATTGGGCTACACTAGCACGCGGCAGGGACAAATGAAGACGTTACTGGCGCCCGCTCGAGCAAATCGATGGGATGAGAGTGATGCAGTGATACATAACTCATCATGAATAGCCTATTCATTCTCCCAAACACTCACTCAGACTCAGTTTGCCCTCTTTTACAGGGACAGGGGCCACATCCAGCAGTGCTCAGGAATAATCCTGTGTGCAAGGATTACTCCTGGTGGTGCTTGGGAGGAACCCTCTGCTGGTGCTTGGGATCAAGCCCAGGTCGTCTGCGTGCAAGGCCAGCACCTTTCCCCCAGTGCTCTCTCTCCAGCCCCTCCCCATTTTCTGGGCAGCGGGCGTCACGCTGTCAGGCCCACAGCTCTGACCTCTGCTCCTTCTGAGGGTCCTACCTCCCTGAGCGTGAAGGCCCGACCCCGCCTGCTCCATGGGGCCCCAGTGGGCTCTGATGGGGGCACCGTGACAGGCGGCCTTCAATTCTCAAGCAACGATGACAAAAATCCATGACGTTCCTTCTGGTTTTTTGGTTTTGTGTTTGCTTTTGGGATCACACCCAGCGATGCTCAGGGGTTCCTCCTGGGTCTGCACTCAGGAATTACTCCTGGAGGTGCTCGGGGGACCATATGGGATGCTGGGGATTGAACCTGGGTCAGCCGCAAGGCAAGCGCCCTCCCTGCTGTGATGTCGCCTGGGGCCCCGTGAGGTTCTTTCTGCTGGAGCTCTCTTCCTTCCAGGCTTTGCTTATCTAAGACCAAGTCTGCCAGTGGCCTGTCAATCTGGAGGCACACTGCCCCGGGGCACAGAGTTATATAACTTGCTATTTTCAGCTCAGCACAGCAACATTTCCTGCTATCCGGGTAACTGTGGGCCTCTGGGTAGCATTGCAAGCATATCCTGGACCTGGTGTTCGACCGGAAGCCAAACAGTCCCAATTTTCCCCTTATAGGGCTATTGCTTCCCTCCTCTTGGCTCCTATGCATCCTTCAAAGCCCCAGTGCTCCTGGCCCTTCTCCTTCCACCCAAAGACACCCTCCCCCTTTCCCTTGTATCCTTGACCCCTTCTCTCTGCCAGCTCTGAGTGGTTTCCACAGGGCCACCCGGAGTGGGGGGGGACAACTCACCGCCGTAGAAGGGCACCCACTGGTAGGTCTTCTGAATGCCCGAGACTGGGTGGCCATTGTAGAGGGCACATTGGAGGTCACGGAAGGGCACGGCCCCTAAGGGACAGTCCTGGGGACAGAGACGGGGAACCGAAGCTGGGACAGCTCTGCCAGCGACATCCAGGGGCTGGTCCCCAGGGTCTGAGAGGCGGGTGTCACTTACCGGTAGGGAGCAGAGGCGGTACTCATGGGAGTCCCCCCAGCACGGCTGTTCCCCGGGCAGCCTAAAGGGAGCAGAGTTGGCGTCTATGGGACCCCCAGGGACCCCCTCCCCAGAGCCGTCTTGCCCACCCTCTGCCCCCACCAGCCCCACCCACATTCCGGCTAGAATGAGGCAGAGCGTGTGTGGGCAGGCGGAGGGTGCGGCCGGGGCGGGGCTGAGCCGGCGGAGGGGGCAGGCCACGGACCCCCTCTCCCGCTCACCCCCTCACCGGATGCAGCGCCGGCTGCGCATGGCTAGCCCCCGCCCGCAGGAGCTGGAACAGCGGCTCCAGGACCCCCATGGCGTCCACTCCCCCGGGCCCTACTTGGGGGGAGACAGGCCGAGTGAGCCTGGGGGGGGGCCTGCCACAGCCCCGCCGGGTCCCCGTGCCCGTCGGCCTCCCCCCTGGGCTCCGGGCCCCCCTTTACCTGAGCACTGCTCCCCAAACCACAGCTGAGCACCGTCCACCACAGAAACAGGTGGGCCTGGAGGGGGTGGGATCTGGGGGAGCAAAGAAAGTCACTGGCCAGGGGCTCAGCCCCCAGCCATGCCCTGACCGCCTGTGTGACTTGGGGGTGCACAGTGCTGTTACCTCCCTGAGCCTTAGTTCTTCTCTCTGAAAAATGGGGTGATTAAAAAGAGCATTTCCGGGGGCGATAGCACAGCGGGGAGGGTGTTTGCCTTGCACGCAGCCGACCCGGGTTCGATTCCCAGCATCCCATATGGTCCCCCCCAAGCACCGCCAGGAGTCATTCCTGAGTGCAGAGACAGGAGTAACCCCTGAGCATCGCTGAGTGTGACCCAAAAAGCAAAAAAAAAAAAAAGAGCATTTCCTTCCCAAAAAAAAAAAAAAATTTTTTTTTTTGGAGTGGGGACACACCAATGGTCCTCAGGGTTGACTCCAGGCTCTGTGCTCAGGGATCGCTCCTGGCCGTGCTCGGGGACCATAAGCAGGCCCATGGAGTTTGAGCCTGGGTTGGCTGCGTGCAGGCTCCTCCCTAGCCCCGGCAGGGAAGTTTGGAGGGTGCCCGGGATCAGGTGAGGAGCGTGGGAAGCGCCAGTGGGAACCAAAGGGAGAATCGGAAGAACGAGATGCTCCCGCGGCCCCAGGCTGTCGGCTGGGGCTTGCCTAGTCGGAGCCATGACAGAATGTACCATCGGGGACAGCCCATTCCTGCCCCCCAGCGCCAGGGTGCCCCCTCCCCACCACCGACACCAACCCCACCCTCATGGCGTCTACCTTTCAGTGCATCCAGGGCCCAGCCACTCGGTATCCTTGTGCCTCGGTTTCCCCATCTGTGCAGTGGGGGGCCCAGAGGACTCAGGCCAGCACGCTAGGAGACCTCGAAGTGGGCCAGGCAGGAGGGTGACAGCAGGGAGCGCCCGAGGCTGGGGGCAGGAGAGAGGAGCCGGCTGGACCCCCCGTCCATGGGCCTCATGGCCTCATGGGGAGAGGCGGGGACAGCAAGTGCCAGGGCGGCCTGCGGAGGCGACAGGGGCCGCTGGTGAGGGAGGGGGAGGGGACTTTGCTGCCACTCTGGGCCTCAGTTTCTCTTCAGCCAGAAGAAGTTACCTGCGGCCCTTTTGGCAGAGAGAGGAGGAGGCAGCCGGGAGGTGCTGGCGCCCTGAGCGTTTCTCGGGGCCGGGCCAGGGAGCCAGCAGCCAGCAGTGCCCAAAGGACAGGCAGGACGTCCCAGAGGCCCCGGGTGTGTGGGGCCCGGAAGGGCCTGGCTCAGGACGCCCCCCCCTGCCCCACCCGACCCTCAGATTCCCCCAATTCTCAAGACCTCCTGGCTCTGATCATGGGACCCCCAGCTCCAGCTGCTGAGAACCTGGGGCAAGATTGACTGCCCCCCCCCCACTTGATCAACAAGGTACCCCCAACTTTCCGGGCCTCTCGGCATGGAGCAGAGATCCAGAAACAGAAGTCTGGGCCAGAGGAAGTGGGGAGGGTTAGACTTCCACTCACACCCCCTCCCAGCCCCGGCTTTGGGATTCGGGGTGCACAAGCTTGAAAACTGAGGACAGAGGGACTTCTTCCCGCCTTCTCCAGAGTCCCAGGTAGAAGCCAAGATACCCCCACAGAGGATGACACGGGCTGATGGGCAGGCCCGGACTCTAGGCCTCAGTTTACCCGGTTGGAGTAGGGATGAACCGCCTGGCCAGGAGTAAAGGAGAGGGGTGGGGCGTCAAGTGAGTGGGGGGATAAAGAGAGGGACTTACCGGCGTCCAAGGAGCCCGGGCTGCGCGTCCTGGTTCCCCGGGCGGCCCCAGGGCGAGCGGAAGCGGCGGGGCCAGCGGGAGGGGCGCGGGGAGCCCGGGGCGGCCCCTCCCACCCGGCCTCCCGGGGCGCGCCCAGGCCGGGGTCCGGAGGGGCGGCGGCCCCGTGCGCCCCCGCGCGGCCGTGGCGCGTCGGCGCGGCCCGGCGGAGCCGCGGCCTGCGGGGCCGGGCGGGCGGGCAGGGCGGCCGCCGCGCTGACCTTGGGCAGCGCAGGGCAGGGGAGCGCCCCCGCCCCCCGCCCCGCCCGCCCCGGCGCGCGCCCTGCTGCGGCTATTCCGGGCGCCGCGCTCAGGGCCCGGGAATGCGCCGCGCTCGGGGCCCGGGCGGCGGGAGTCGGGCCCTCGACGGCCGCCCGCAGCCCGGGGGAGGGGGTGGGGGTCCGCTCCGGCCCCCCGCCCCGCCCTCACGGGCACCCCGCTGCAGAGCCCTGGTGCTGGGGTCCCGCCCCCCAGGGCCCGGCCACCGCCCCCCACCCCCGCGCCCCAGCGCCGGGCCCCCAGCGCACTCCGGGCCCCCCGCGCACTCCGCAGAGGCTGAGCCCCAGGGGCCGGGCGCTGGGGGGGTGCGGGGGGCGGAGAACCCCCTCCTGGCCCCGCGCATTCCCAGGCGCTGTTGTCACCACAGGACGCGCCCCGCCCCAGCGCTGGCCCGCCCCCGGGCTCCCAGCCAGAGGCGCCTTCCCAAGGTCCCTCTCCCCACCCTCTCCGGCCTCAGTTTCCCCAGGCAGCGAGAGGGGCCCGCCCGGGGGTCCCCGCTGCGATGCTGAATCCGGATCTCAGCTTCGGACAGCGCAGCGGACAGGCGAGGACAGTTACCACCACCACCACCACCACCACTGCCCCCTCCCCCAGTTCCCCACCACCCCACCCTTTCCCGGCCAGTCTGCGCACCGCCCCCCCCCCCGCCCACACAAGATGCCTCAGGCGCCCTCTGCTCACCCCCCCCCTGCTCGGGTCACCCCAGGATTCTCCCTGACAGGGAGTGCTGGAGCCGAGGCGCTAAGAGTCACGAGTCGCGGGTGTCCCAGCTCTCGGCGCGCACACCCCCTCCCCCCGGGCCTGGCCCAGGCTGCAATGCTGCCTGCTCCTGGAAGCCTACCAGGCTCTCTGGCCTGAGCCATGGGACTGGGAGAGACCCCAACCGTCTGGACTGTCTCCAAAGCAGGCTCAGCGCCTTTCATTGGTTCCTTCATCAACGAATGGGCATCCTTCAGCCCTCCCTCCCTCCCTCCCTCCCTTCAGCCCTTCCTCCATCATTCATCCTTCACCAACCCCTGGATTCACCCACCACTCATTAATCCCCCTCCCTCTCTCGGCCAGCCACTCCCATCCCTTCAGCCATCTCTCTCCCTATCACCCCTTCACCATCCCTCCATGATGCCGTCCCTCCATTCTTCCGTTTGTGTATTTATGTATCGGTCTCTTCATGTATTCATGCACCCATTCATTAATTTAGTCCTCTGTTCATCCGTCCAGCTATTCATTCAGCCTCCTTCTTCCCTCCTTCCCTCCATCCATTCATCTTTCATCGACCCAAACATTTGTCTGCTCACTCACCTCCATCTGTCCTCCATTCATCTGGCCATCCACTTATCAGTCCAGCCACTCCTCCCTCCCTCCATCCCTCCCTCCATCTGTCCATCCAGCCATTCTCCACATCTACTCATTAACTTATTCATCAACCCACCTATCTGCTTATTCAACATACATTAAGCATCTACTGTATACAGGTGGGCACCGGTTGGCCATCGGACTAATGGGGAGGTAGCTTCCTGGAGGAGGAGGCAGAGACCTGCGGAGGGGTGGGTGGGGCTGATGGAGAGTGGTCCCAGAGGGGGCAGCAGGGGGCTCAGGTTTTGGAGGTACTGTCCGTGGCTGCTGTGGGGGCACAGGGTGGAGCAGGGAGCAGCTGGAGGCAGCAGGGGGCTGTGCTGGGTGGGGGGCGTCGGGGGTGTGTGGAGGGGCCTGGGTGGGTCCTCTCTGTCTGGGCAGGGACATCTGCAGAAGCCGCTGATGGGTTCCCTGGGGCAGACGCTGGGCAGCAGCCAAGCTTCGGGGAGTGCAGGGGCAGGAGGAAGGGAGGAGGCCAGTACGGGCTTGGTTAGGGGGTGCGGCCAGAGGGCCCCTGAGGGGGTCTTGTCTGAGCTGGGGCGCCACTGGCCACGGCACAGTTTGGGATTTGGGAACCAGGTCGGGCCAGGGAGACCCGGGAGTGTGGTGTATCCGGAGGCGGGGCCAGGTCAGCTGGTGTGGGGGGGAGGAGAGGGGAGGAAGAGGAGGGGGAGCATGGTGTGGTATTCAATGGCCTGACTGGGCAGGGAGACCAGGGCTGGCGAGCGTGAGCACCCTTTACAGAGCACCTGCTGTACTGAGCATCCTTTATAGAGCACCTGCTGTATACCAGGCACTTTTACAGAGCGCCTGCTGTACTGAGCATCCTTTATAGAGCACCTGCTGTATACCAGGCACCTTTACAGAGCGCCTGCTGTATACCAAGCGCCTTTACAGAGCGCCTGCCGTATATCAACACCTTTGCGGAGCACCTGCTGTATACCAAGCACCTTTATGGAACACCTGCTGTATATCAGGCACCTTTACAGAGTGCCTGCTGTATACCAGGCACCTTCACAGAGTGCCTGCTGTATAACAAGCATCTTTACAGAGCACCTACTATATACCGAGCACCTTTACAAAGTACTTGCTGTATACCAATGCCTTTAAAGAGCACCTACTGTATACAAAGCCCATGGGACCATGCCCTGCAGTCAGCCTCCCAAAACTGTACAACCATGCATTCCCAAGAAATGCACATGGCAGGGCCTGGAAGAACACAAACCCCAGCTGCAAGAGGCACCACAGCGTCCCCCGAGTACCCCTAGGTGTGACCCCCCCCCCAACAGCACTGCTCCCAGCAGACACGTGGCCGCATGGGTAGGGCATCTTTCTGGGCCCTGCTGGGAGGGACCTCAGCCGGCTGGCGCTGTGCCCGGTTCGGAAGCACTCATCTTTTTATTCATTTATTTTTTTGCAGGGGTGGGGGAGGCTCCTCCCTGGTGATGCTCAAGGGTCACTCCTGGCGCCGTGCTCAGGGATGGCTCCTGGCGGTGCTTAGGAGACCCTATGGGATGCCAGAGATCCAACCCGGCTCGGCCGTGTGCAAGGCAAGCGCCCCCCCCACCCCGCTGTCCTGTCGCTCCACCCCTGGGTGCACTACTCTGCAGGATGTCCAGGTGGGGTGAAGGCGCGGGGTCCAGGCCGTGTGTTCCCCAAGTGCCCCCAGGCCCGGAGGCTGAGGAGGTGCCCGGAGACGAGGAGCACGGGGAGCAGGTGGATGCAGTGGGGTGCCTGGTGAACAGCTGGGCTGAGGGTGCAGGCGTGAAGGCACATTTGCCCCATCTCTGTGTCCCAGCCGGCTGGGAGATCACAGCTCAGGGGTGGCCGCGGGGCAGGGTCAGGGGACAGACTGCGGGCCATCAGCACTGCATCTGCACGTGCACTCCCAGCCTCACCCTCACAAGGCATGAGCCACACCCCCCAGTCTGATAATGTTGTTGTTTGTTGTTTGTTTGGGGGTCAAACCCAACAGGGCTCCAGAGTTATTCCTGGCTCTGTGCTCAGGAGGAATCCTATGGGCTGCCGGGATTCAAACCCAAGTCAGCAGCATGCAACACAAGCACCTTCCTTGATGTATTATCACTTCAGGCTCCTATATGTTGTCTGTTTTCTGGGCCATACCCAGCAGTGCTCAGGGAAGACTCCTGGCTCTGTGCTCAGGAATTACTTCTGGTAGTGCTCAGAGGAACTTTCTGGGATGCCAGGAATCGAACTCAGGTCAGTCCTGTGCAAGGCAAGCACCTTCCTCCCTTTCCACTGTACTATCACTGTGGCCCCCGTTATGCTGTTTTTAAAGTAAAAGTATAGGGACCAAAATGTTAGTACAGTGGAGAGGGTGCTTGCCTGCGTGCAACTGACCTGGGTTCGATCCCCGGCATCCCATAGTGTCCCCTGAGCACCGCCAGGAGTCATTCCTGAGTGCAGAGCCAGGTATCTGAGTATTGCTGAGTGTGGCCCAAAAAGCACCCCCCCAAAAAAGAAAAAAAGAAAGTAAAAGATATCACTGGAGAAGCTAAAGCGATAATACGGCGGGGAGGGCATTTGCCTTGCGTGCGGCCATCCTGGCTGTGATCCCTAGCATTCCATAGGGTCCCCTCCAGAGGGGCTGGAGTGATAGCAGAGCACATAGCGTGTTTGTCTTACATGTGGCCGGCTAACCTGGGTTCAATTCTGAGCATCTCATAGGGTCCCCTGAGCACCACCAGGGGTGATTCTTGAGTGCAGAGCCAGGAGTGACCCCTGTACATTGCTGGGTGCAAATTCCCCCCCCCAAAAAAAAGCACAGGGTCCCCCGAGCACCGCCAGAAGTGATGCCTGAGTGCAGAGCCAGGAGTAACCCCTGAGCATTGCCGGGTGTGACCCAACAAGCCAAAAAAAAAAAAAAGATTTCACTGGGGAATAATTTTGGAGCGACTGAAAGTGACTGGTGAGGCGGAGTCTGTGTCTGCCTTCCCTTGGTCCTGGGATCGCTCAGCGAGTTAGAGCAATCAGTGTTTAAGGGGGGGTTGGGTATTTGGGGCACACCTGGTGATGCTCAGTGTCTGATTCCTCCCGCCTCAGCTTGGGCTGGTTCCCAGTGTTCCTTGGGGGAACTTACGCGCTACTGGGGATAAACCTGGTTTTTGCTGCATGCAAGAAAAGTGCCTTCACCCCTACCCCATCTCTCCACTCAGGAATGACTCCTGGCGGTGCTCGGGGGACCCTATGGGATGCTGGGAATTGAACCCAGGTCAGGCGCATGGTAGGCAAATGCCCTATCCGCTATACTATTGCTGCAGCCCTTTGTTTGATTTTAAAAATATATGTTTATTTCCTTTTTTGGGGGGTCACACCCAGCGATGCTCAGAAGTTACTTCTGGCTCTCCACTCAGGAATGACTCCTGGCGGTGCTCGGGGGACCCTATGGGATGCCGGGGATCAAACCCAGGTAGGCTGCATGCAAGGCAAATGACCTTCCTGTTGTACTATCACTCCAGTTCCCTTTTGTTTGGTTTTGGGGTCACTCCCAGCTGTGCTCAGGGCTTCCTCCTGGCTCTGCACGCAGGAGTCAGTTTTGACTGAAGCGTAAGAAGTACCGAGGACTGGGGGCTGGAACGATAGCACAGTGGGGAGGGCATTTGCCTTGCACTCGGCCAACCCAGGTTCGGTTCCCAGCATCCCATAGGATCCCCTGAGCACTGCCAGGAGTAATTCCTGAGTGCAGAGCCAGGAATCAGCCCTGAGCATTGCCAAGTGTGACCCAAATAGCAAAAAATAAATAAATAAACAAACAAACAAATAAATAAATAAAAGAAGTGTCAAGGACTGGACCGAGGCTGGCCCCATGCAAGGCAAGCGCCTGCCATTGTAATATCGCTCCGACCCCCGTGGGGTTTACCCTTGGATGTGATGTCCGGACTCAGATAAATCTGCCTGCTGCCAGGGTTGACTTTTCGACTTTGGGGCTCAGTGCACCCCCAGAGTCCAGCTTTCCCAGCACCTTCAGTTTTTCAAGCCTCCAAGGGCCCCAAAGCTCTTCCTGAGTGAGAGAGGGACCTGCACACACATGTTTTGTCCCACCTTGGGGGACAGTGAGGGGGCCCCTGTGAGAGCCAGTGGCCACATCCAGCTGAATATCCCAGGCATTGGGTACCCTGGGGCAGAGTCCTGGGCAGTGAGGGGTGGGAAGTGGACGTCTGACCTCCCTCACTCTCATCTGATTCCTGCGATGCTGAGAAATATTATTGGGGGGAGGGGCTCCCAAGAGGTGTTCGGGGCGGGGCTAGGTGCCAGTCCAGGCAATGTTCAGACAACGTGGTGGCTGGTTCAGTGCCACGGAGGCCAGGCTGCAGTCCAGCTGACCACCAGGGTGACCTCAGAGAGTTTGGGGACCCCCAGCAGTACTCAGGAGTCCGTGGGGGATGGGGATCAAACAAGGGCCTGGGGGGTGCTGGAGCGATAGCATAGCGGGTAGGGCGTTTGCCTTGCACACGGCCGACCCAGGTTCGATTCCCAGCATCCCATAGGGTCCCTCGAGCACTGCCAGGAGTAATTCCTGAGCATCTCTGGGTGTGACCCAAAAAGCAAAAAACAAAATAAAGTGTGGGCCAGGGGCATGCAACATCTGTGCCCTGATCCCCTCCTCTCTCCCCACCCCCTCAGGGACGCTCTCCCCCAAATAGCACTGCCCTCCCCAACCCTGCAGGCCCACCCCCTGCACTTAACCCTCTTTGGGTTTTGCACCACATGCAGCTGTGTTCAGGGCTGAACTCCTCTCTCTGTGCTCAGGGGTCACTCCTGGCCGACTCAGGGGACCCTCTGGGGTGCTGGGGATGGAATCTCGGTTAGCCACATGAAAAGCAGGTGCCCTCCCCGCTGTCCTGTCTTTCCCTCCCTACCTGCACTTGACCCTTACTTCAGGCTCTCCTCTGTCAGGCCGTGACAGGTGGAGGGCTAAGTACCGTCTCAATATCCTCCCCACCTCCTACTCCCCCCCCCCTTCTCGTCCTGCCAGGACATCAGCAGGAGGGCACAAGACCCAAGAATCTAGCCCCTTGGGGATACAAGGGAGAAAACAAAAGGACCAATGCCCCACGGACGTGCTGGAGGGGATGACAAGAAGGAAGTGGAGGCTTCTCCCAGGAAGCCTGGTGACTGAGGCCAAAATGCTGAGAGAAAAGGACCAGGTCGGGGCCAGAGCGCTAGTACAATGGGGAAAGCGTTTGCCTTGCACACGGCCAACCTGCGTTTGTCACCAGCATTCCATATGATCCCCTGAACAATGCCAAGAATAATTCCTTTTTTTTTTTACCTTTTGGGGTCACACTGGGCAATGCACAGGGGTTACTCCTGGCTCTGCACTCAGAAATGACTCCTGGCGGTGCTCTGGGGGACCATACAGGATGCTGGGGATCGAACCTGGGTCGGCTGCATACCAGACAAACGCCCTCCCTGCTGGACTATCACTCTGGCCCCTGGAGTAATTCCTGAGTGCAGGGGCAGGAGTAACCCCTGAGCATCACCAGGTGTGACACAAAAAGGCCCTCCCCCTCCAAAGAAAAGGAATTGGTCTGGTTTCTGGGGGGACCATGCACTGTCCCCCAGGGCGGCAGCTGCTGTCATGGGGTCTCTGCTCACATAGACACACGGGGACCCCGACGGAGCTCGTGTGGGCAAGCATGAGGGAGTCCTTGGCCTTCCAGAGGCTGGAGAAGGACGGGGGTGGCTCTGCAGAGATGGGGTTACCCTGAGGCCACCGCTGACCACGTGGCTGGCCTGCCCGCTCCCCGGGGAGGCTGGTGGCTGACAGCACTGTCTCAGCATCAGGGACCCACCTGAGCAGATGTCTGGAGCGAAGCTTCCCAACTCCTCTCCCGGGAGAACTGCTGACTCCGGAGAGGTTTGAGGTCAAGCATAAATGAGAGAAGCAAAATCTGCAGGCCACAGCCCTGTGCGGGCGCAGGGGGGGGGGGGGAACAGCCAGGCCTGGACACGGGGCCCTAGAGCCCGCAGCACGGGGGTGCAGTGAGGGGCACTAGGAAGTCCCTTTGCAAGCCCCAATCTCGTCGTCTGGGTGAATGGGGGTGTTAGTGAGCCCCCCCACAAGGCTCACTAAGGGATGGGAGACTTAATCGATTATCATTTTTGGAGGGGGCACCCCTGGGGGTACTCAGGGCTTGCTCTTGGCTCTGGGTTCAGGGACAACTTCTGGCAGTATTTGGCAGAGAATGTGGGGTGCCAGGGGTTGAAATGGCGGCCAGCCAGCAAACCCTGACCAGCCATGGACAACATAAGTGCCTGACCGGCAGCTCTATCTCCCAGGCCACTGCAGTTGGCTTTTGTTATGTTTATTATTATTATTATTATTTTAATTGGGGGGGGCTGGAGCGATAGCACAATAGCAAAGCAGCACAGCGGGTAGGGCATTTGCCTTGCACGCGGCCAACCCAGTTTCGGTTCCCAGCATCTCATAGGGTCCCCCGAGCAGCTCCAGGAGTAATTCCTGAGGGCATGAGCCAGGAGTAACCCTTGTGCATTACCACGTGTGACCCAAAAAACAAACACATAAATAAATAAATAAATTGAGGGGACAGAGCTACACCCAGCGGTGCTCAGGACTTACTCCTGGCTCTGAGCTCAGGGTTCATTCCTGGCGGGGACTGGAGGGCCATGAGGGGCACGGAGATCAAACCTGGGTCAGCCGCACACAGGGTAAGTGCTTTACCCACTGTTCTATTGCTCTGGACTCTTTTTTTTTTCTTTTTGGGTCACACCCGGCTGTGCACAGGGGTTACTCCTGGCTCTGCACTCAGGAATTACTCCTGGCGGTGCTGGGGGATCATATGGGATGCTGGGAATCGAACCCGGGTCGGCCACATGCAAGGCAAATGCCCTACCTGCTGTGCTATTGCTCCAGCCCCTTGCTCTGGACTCTTGTATGTATTTGTGTGTGCGTGTGTGTTTTCGTTTTGGTGTTTGGGGCCACACCCGGCGACACTCAGGGGCTATTCCTGGCGCTGCACTGAGGAATTGCTCCTGGCGGGGCCCATGGGGACATTATGAGGTGACTGCAGCTGGGTGGACGTGTGCAAGGCAAGTGCCTTCCCTTCCCTGCTGTCTCTCGGGGGTTGGGGGTCCAGCTCCCAGAATGGACAGTGCGCGGGGGGTGTGGCCACGCTCTGGCCACACCTCTGACCACGCCTCCTCGGGTGCCTGTGAATTTCGCCCAGAAGCCACAGGCTTTGTTTTGATTATCAAGGTGGCTTTTGTGGCAGCTGATTTTCTGCTCCAGAGTGCTGCGGGAGGAGCCCTAGCAAGGAGCGGGTGCAGGCGGGACTAGAAGCTCCCGCCCCCCCCCCCCCGCCCTGAACAGAGTGGGGGCAGGGGGAGGCGCAGGCGCAGGGGCGCGGGGGTGGGGGGGCCAGATCTTTCTTCCTGCGGAGTTCCTGGGGTCCAGTGAGCTCGCACCCCAGCCTGGCTGCGTGAGGCTCTGAGCTGGGGGTGGCTGCCTGAGCGTGGGGTGGGAGGCAGCCTGCAGAGAGGTGGAGATGGTGGGCGCGTAGCGGCCTGGGATCCACCCAGACACGCGCTCCGAGTGGGCACTCACTCGACCCCACCCCTCTGAGTCTGGGGCCAGGCCCCGGCCGGCCGTCCCGGCTGGGTTCAGCCTGGGCCATCTGCTTGACTGTCATCATCCAAGGTGGAGGTGGGGGGGTGCTCGCAGATCCCCGGAGGATGCTGGCGGGCGGGCGGTACTGGGCTCATGAGAAGCGTTCTGTCCCCCACCGCCCTGCAAGTCCCTACCTCCTGCCTAGGGGCCCCGTGTCCCCATCACAGCGTCCACCCCCACGCTCCCCGCCCCCCCCCACGCCGCTCTTAACCGGCTTGAGAGACACACGCACACCCCAGGTCTCTCCGGGCAAGGTACCAGAGACTGCATCTATCCATAGCGCGGGGCGCAAGGGGCTGCCCCACACCCCTCACCCCCCAGAACCCTCGCCGGACAGGTTCGGTGGACAGGTGCCTCCAGCACCGAAGGGCGTGCCAGACTCGGAAACCTTGGTCTCTGGAAATTTCCGAGGCCTGGTCTCAGTCACACAGAGCCCTTAACACCGCCCGTTGGGGGTGTTATGTAACAGTCGGGGATTAAGCCTGGATCGGCCACCAGAGCAGCTGCCCGGATTCAAATCCAGCGGGTCCCTTCCAGGCTGCCTGAGAGCTTTAGGAAGCGCCCAGGGCCTCAGTGTAGTCACCTGTAAAATGGGAACGAATGGGTGCCGTGTTAGGGGGAGAAGGCAGGACGGCGCCTGCGGAGTCCAGTCTCTGGTCCCCTGCGGCCGCCCGGGGCACCACGCCCTCACAGCGCCTCTGGTGCCTCCCCCAGCTCCTCGGGCATGCAGAGAACCACAGACCCCAGTATCCAGGCACCGCGGTGCTCATCAGGCCTCCGTCTTGCTTCCTGCTTCCTTCATCTCTGACACCTTTAATCCCCAATGTCCCCGCTCCACCCGAGCCCGCTTGTACCCCCCCCCCCCATCACCACCAACCTGAGAACACTTCCCTCTCTCTCTCCTCTTCTGAATCCAGCTGTGACCCCAGGATTCACCGGGATCCACCCCGCCCCACAGCTGTCCCCGCTCACTTGGGAAAGGGGCCTGAAGAGATCAAACAGATCCCTGGGAGCTCAGTCTCCAACTCAGCGAAATGGGCGTGGGGATCTAGGAGGCGCAGCGCGGGAAGCAGCACCAGCACGCGCCGCCGCTGGGTGGCTGGAAACCCCGCACACCCCCGCGTCCCCCCACCCCGCGCACCGCCCCCCCCCCGGGGCCAGCCCGCCGGGCGCGTCTGGGCTCCGCCCCTTTTCTACCCCCGCAGCCAATAAGACGCGCCGGGGCGGTGCGCGGCCCCCAGAGCGCTGGCGCTGCGCTGCGCGGCGGTCGGGCCCCGAGGCTGCGCCTGATCCCGCGTCCTGCGCCCTGCGCCCTGCGCCCCGCGCCCGGTCTGTCCCCACGGCCCGGGATGGAGTCCCGGCAGCGGCGGCGGCGGCGTAGTCACCGTCCCCTGGTCTCCGCCTTCCTGCGGGACCCTGGCTCGGGGCGCGTCTACCGGCGCGGGAAGCTGATCGGCAAGGTGGGGTGGGAGGCGGGGGGTGGGGTGTGTGTGTGTGTGTGTGTGGATTCCGCGCCCCGCCGAGTGCCCAGCGGCGATCGGAAGCGCAAACCAGCTGGGGAAGTGAGGGATGGGGGAGCGGGGGAGACCGCCCGGGTCTCTGCCGGGGGCGGGCGAAGTTGGGGCGCTGGCGGGCGCGGGCTGGGGAAGGGGCCCGCGCAGAGACGCTGGCGGGAAGCGGCATTTGGCGCGCGGCGCTGCGTGCGGTGGGTGTGCGCGCGCGTGGGTGGCGGGTCTCGGCGCGGTGGCACGGACCGGGCGGGCTCCGGGAGGGAGGCTGCGGGCGTGAGCGTGGCGTCGCCTTTGTGTCTATGAGTGCCCCGGGTTGCGCGCCCGGGGCCGTGGTCCCCGCCGGCTCGCTCCGCCCGTGTCTGTCTGTCTGCTGTAGCGTCCGGCGGCGGCGTATTTACCCGGGAGGGCGAGCTGTGCATCTGCGGGGGCTCGGCGGGGGGCTTGGCGGCGTGGCGCGGGGACAGACGACAGACGCGGCCGCCCGCGGCTCCGCACACCTGTGCACGCCTGTCCGCTGAGCCCGCACGTCCGTCCCTCCCCTGCAGGGCGCCTTCAGCCGCTGCTACAAGCTGACCGATATGTCCACCAACAGCGTGTTCGCTCTCAAGGTGGTGCCGCGAGGTGGGGTCGGCCCGGGACGGCTGCACCTGCGAGGGAAGGTACAGACGCCCCCCCCACCTCCCGTCACACTCCCACCAACAGACCCCAGACAAGTTCCTGCCTTAGGGGGTGGGGTCAGCTCTCGGGCATAGCCAGGTGCACCCTGGCCCTGGGTGTCTTCCTCCCGCAGGTGGAGCGGGAGATCGCCCTGCACAGCCGCCTGCGACACCGCAACATCGTGGCCTTCCACGGCCACTTTGCTGACCGCGACCACGTGTACATGGTGCTGGAGTACTGCAGCCGCCAGGTGCCCCGGGAGCCTGCACCCCCATGTCTGCTATGCTCATCACCAGTCACCCCGCATGTGTTACCTATTTCCACCTGGGTCCACACCTGCCCATCTGGGCTTCTCCTGTCTGCACCTGCGCTCACCTGCCGGCACCTGGGCCTGTCCTGTGGCCCTCAGCCCATCTCAGGCTCCTCCACTGCCGCCAGGGTCCATCTGAACTCGCTGTTTCTCCTGGGGGTGGGGGGCGCCCTTCTGCTCAGCCATGCCCCCCGCCCTCCACCCCCGTGGCCCAGTTGAATCAAGGTAGGTCTTCATCCACCTTTGGAGCCCCCTTGGTGGGGGGGACAGAGCTCCGATCCTGCTCTGAGGCCCCGTGAGCGGAGCTGAGAGGCACCCCATCGTCCGATTCTGCCCCCCACCCCAGTTCACCCCTCGGGCTGCACTGGCCCTTGCGTGTGGGGGCCCGGTCGGCCCGAGGCTGAGCCTCCCTCCCCGTGCCATCCACAGTCGCTGGCCCACGTCCTGGAGGCGAGACACACGCTGACAGAGCCCGAGGTGCGCTACTACCTGCGTGGCCTGGTCAGCGGTCTAGACTACCTGCACCAGCGGAGGATCGTGCACCGCGACCTGAAACTCAGTGTGTGGGGAGGGGCGGGACTGGTGGTCAGAGGGTGGGACAAGATCAACAAAGGGCGGGGCTAGAAATTAGGGGGCGGGACTAGAGGCCAGGGGTGGGGCAAGAGCAACAAAGGGCGGTGCTAGAAGTTAGGGGGTGGGACTAGCGATCAGGGGGTGGGGCAAGAACAACAAAGGGCGGGGCTAGAACCTAGGGGTGGGGCTAGAGATCAGGGGTGGGTTGAGCACAAATGATGGGCGTGTCTATAGATCAGGGGTGGGGCCAGAGGTGGTTGCCACCCCTCGTGACTTCGTTTTTTTTTTTTGGTGGGGGTGGATGTTGGGTTACTCCAGTGCTGCACAGAACTTCCTTCCTCTTTCTCTGTGCTCAGGGACGGGTCACTCTTGACGCTGCAAGGCAAGTAACTACCTTGACCCCTATGCTCTCTCTCCGGCCCGGCCTGCAGGTAACTTCTTCCTGAACAAGAACATGGAAGTGAAGATCGGGGACCTGGGGTTGGCCGCCAGGGTGGGGCCAGGGGGCCGCTGTCACAGGTGAGAGCTGCGGCGGCGGCTGAGCAGCCTCAGGAGGGGCCCCAGGAGGCCCGCCTGCCCGCCCTCCTGAGCCCCCATGTCCCTTCCCCCAGAGTGCTCTGCGGGACCCCAAACTTCCAGGCCCCAGAGGTGGTGACCCGGAACGGACACTCATGCCAGTCTGACATCTGGGCTCTGGGCTGCGTCATGTGAGCAGGGAGGGTTGGGAGGGGCTCGTCTGGAAGGGGTTAGGCACTGGCCTTGCATGTGGCCAATAGGTTCCCCAAGCACCGCTAGGGGTCGCTCCTGAGCACTGCCGATATGGCCCAAGAACCTTAAAAAAAAAAAGGAAGAAAAACAGAGGTTGGGGCGGAAGAGATAGTACAGTGGATAGGGCGTTTGCCTTGCACATGGCCGACTCGAGTTCGATCCCTGGCATCCTATTATATGGTCCCCAAGCACCGCCAGGAGTAATTTCTGAGTGCAGAGCCAGGAGTAACCCCTGAGCATCACTGGGTGTGGTCCAAAAAGAAAAAAAAAGAAAAACAGGATGCATGTGGCATCCCCAGTAGGACTGTGGGCGCAGGTGTGCATGGGTACCTGGGGGAAGGGGTTGGCCGTCCCTTCTGCCCCCTTCCCGCCCACTGTGCACTGAACATTCCCCTGCCAGGAGCTCACTCGGGGTGCAAACAGGCGCACACCCCTTCCACCCAGGTACATGGTGCTGACTGGAGCGCCCCCCTTCATGGCGGCCCCTCTGTCCGAGATGTACCAGAATATCCGAGCTGGCCGCTACCCAGAGCCCACTCACGTGTCCCCCAATGCCCGGCGCCTCATTGCCCGCCTGCTGGCGCCGGACCCGGCGGCTCGACCCAGCCTGGATTTGCTCCTGCAGGATGATTTCTTCACGCAGGTGCGTGCGCCGGCGTGGGGGTGCGGGGCTGCCCAGGTGCGCGCGCAGGATGGGGGTGCGGGGCAGCCCGAGCCGGTGGTGACCCTCTGCCCCACACCGTGCCAGGGCTTCACCCCAGACCGGCTGCCACCCCACTCCTGCCACAGCCCCCCAATCTTCGCTGTCCCCCCGCCTCTGGGCCGGCTCTTCCGGAAGGTGGGACAGCTGATGTTGAGCCAGTGCGGGTCCCCCTGTGAGTACCCCTGCCCCCCACTCCTCTCGGTGCTCTCAGCCCCACACTGTCCCTTTACCAGTGTCCTGTCCTGTCTACCCCCCTTAGCCCATCTCCACGGAACACCCCTGACTCCGCCCCCTCCCCGCCCCTCTCCCCTCATCTCTCTCCTGCCCTTGCCCTCTCCCCCTCATCTTTCCCTTCTGCCCCAACCATTCCCTCCCGCCTCTCCTCTGCCCCACCCACCCATTCTCCCTGCCTCCCCGCCTGCCTTCCTTCCCATCCGCTATGCACCTAAGCAGCCCCCGGTCTGGGGTCCGGCTCTGCCCCCCCAAGAGCCCCCGTGTCTCCTCAGGCCCAGGAGAAGACGGTGGGGATCCTGATTCCGTGGACTTGGGGGGCAAGGTGAGAACCCAGACTGGGCGTCCTCTGCCCCAGTGCCCCAGGATGCGGCCTGACCTCCCCGGAGCCCCCCCATAGGAGCTGAGCCCCCAAATGCTTTCCAGCACACAGACCTTCCCAGATAGGAGCTAACCCCCCCAAACCCTCCGCAGCAAACAGGCCCCCCAAATGGGAGCGCAGCCCTCCCTGGGTGGGAGCCGAGTCCCCCAAACGCTGCCCAGCACACAGGCCCCGGGGCAGAAGCTGCACCCCTCCACCCTCCCCAGGGTCCAGGCTCTGTATGTCTGACCCAGGCGGCCTGACCCTTGTATCCTGATATTTGCTGGGAGGATCCCAGGCTTCTTCCCGCCCCGAAAGTCCCCCAGGGCTGAGCTGGGGTGACAGTATGGGGGGGCATCAGGGAGGCACCGAGGGCCACCCCCGTTTCTGCTCCTCCGCCTTCAGGCCACCCTCATGGAAACGGAGGCTTCTGTTCCCAAGTGCCCCGTCCCCCTGTTCTCCCAAGGGACCCTCAGAAGTGACCCCAGTGGTGAGCAGACGCTTGTCAGAGGCAGGGCCGTGGGGTGGGGGAGGGCGTGTGGGTGCTTCACAGCACTGGAGCCCAAGCCTTGCATGTGGCAAAGGTGGGGGGGGCTGGCTTTTATCTCCAGGTACCTTCCCCCAGGTACCCATGGGGCGGAAGAGATAGTACAGTGAATAGTACAGTTGCACATGGCCAACTCCAGTAGTGCATGCTCCCCTGAGCACTGCCAGGACTGAGCCCCAAGCACTGACCTGGAAGTAGCCCCTGAACACTGCCTGGTGTGACCCACCAAACACACAAAATTAGGAGGCGGTTCAGAGCCTGCACGTCTCCAAGCCTCTACCTTTCCTGCCTGTCAAATGGGTACATGAGGGGCAAGTACACGTGAAGAATCCTTAAGAGCGAAAGTCATTTCTCCAGGTGGAGGAATATAAGACAGGGCTGGTTGTGGGGGGTCTCTGGCATGTTGGGGGGGCCTGCTGCACCCTCTCCCAGCATCCCCCACCTAGGTCTGTCTCCGCAGAGCCTGACGGGAGCTCCAGGGGGGAAGTGGAGGCAGCCATCCGGAGCCTGAGGCTGTGCCTGGACCCCGGGCCCCCAGGTAAGCGCCCGCCTCTCCTGTTCACCTTTGCTCCCTGTCCCCCAGGTACCAAGCCGTCATTCTCTATGAACGCCACCCACCGGCCCCCTGAAGAGGGAGCCCCGAGTGCTGGGTAGGGTTCCTAGTGAGGGAAAGGATCCTGGGAGGTGTTTGGCATCTGTTCATCTTTTCTCCCAGCACCCCTGCACAGCTGCAGGGAGACCCCGTGTCCCACCCATCCCCGACCGTTCTGGGATCAGATGCAGGGAATCTTCTTAATTTCTTTTTTTTTTTTCTTTTTGGGTCACACCCAGTGATGCACAGGGGTTACTCCTGGCTCTGCACTCAGGAATTAATCCTAGCGGTGCTCGGGGGACCCTATGGGATGCTGGGAATCAAACCAGGGTCGGCTGCATGCAAGGCAAATGCCCTACTTGCTGTGCATACCTGGCGTTGCACAGGCATCACTCCTGGCTCTGAACTCAGGAATGACTCCTGGTGGTGCTCAGGGGACCATATGGGATGCTGGGAATCGAACCCAGGTCGGCCGCGTGCAAGGCAAACACCCTCCCCGCTGTTCCAACCCCTCTTCTTAATTTCTTGATTTATTATTATCTGGGGGGTGTCTGGGCCACATCCAGAGGTGCTTAGATGCTACAGGAAGGACCCCTGGCGGTGCATGGGGGACCCTGTGCGGTGCCGAGAATGAAACTGGGGTCAACCAGGGACAAAAACCCTTCCTAGTCAGGCAGAAACCCCCCCAAAAGCCAGTCAGCGTCTGAGAGTCGCAGAGACATGGCAGAGAAATGAGTTCACCAGCTTGTCCTGGGCGGGGCTGGGGGAGGGGCGTCCCTCCTGCATCCCCACAGATGCCTTCTTCTCTCGGTCAGGAGTGGGGACCTGTCTGGTCACACAGGACCCCGCTGAAGCGCATCAGCGCATCCTGTGGGCGCCCAAGTGGGTGGATTACTCCCGCAAGTACGGCTTTGGCTACCAGCTGTCGGATGGGGGCAGCGGAGTTCTGTTTCGGGATGGCACCCACATGGCTGTGCGGCCCCCAGAGGGGTAAGTTTGGTGTTCCCCTCCGCCGGGGGCCGGGGGGGGTGGTCCAGGCGGCCCTGACCCCACACACGAACAGCCACTTAGGGCCTGAGGAAAGCGAAAGCATAGCGAAAAAGAATGAATGACTAAATTGATTTCAGAGAGCACTTTTCTTTTTGTTTTTATTTTGGGGCCATATCCAGCACTGCTCAGGGCTTACACTTAGCTCAAAAATTATTCCTGGTGGGGGGCTGGTGCAATAGCACAGCGGGTTGCCTTGCACGCAGCCGACCTGGGTTCGATTCCCAGCATCCCATATGGTCCCCTCAGCACCGCCAGGGGTAATTCCTGAGTGCAGAGCCAGGAGTAACCCCTGTGCTTCGCCAGGTGTGACCCAAAAAGAAAAAAAAAATATTCCTGGTGGACTTGGGAGACCCTATGGGATGCCGGGCACTGAACCGGGGTCAGCCACGTTCAAGGCCAGCGCCCTCCCCGCTGTCCTATCCAGTACTACTATTGGCACTTTCCTAAAGGAGACGAACAGGGTCTGGGGTGATGGTACAACGAGGGAGGGTGCTCCCCAGCACCCCATATAATCCCCCAAACATGTCAGAAGTGACTCTGAGCACAGAGCCAGGAACACCGCGGGTATGTCCACCGCCCCCCCTACACACACACAAAAATAACTGAGTAGTGAGGTGACAGATGGGGGCGGGGCTGCCTTCCTGGAGAAGGAGGTTCAGGTGAGATGTGAATGTCGGAACAGCACGTGACGTGCAAACCCCAGCATGCATGGGACAAATACCGTGGGTTGAAGGAGAAGCAAGGGGGCCCCGCGGGAAGAAAGAATGGGCATAGGGACAGGTCCGAGGGGTTGGCTATGAAGGGACCTTCCCCCTGGTGCCTGTTCCCAGCCAAGTCAGCTACATGCCCGCCCGGGGAAGTGTGTACACGTGGGCCCTCAGAGACGTGCCCGGGCCTCTGGGTGCCAAGCTGGCTGTCCTGCAGCTCTTTGCTAGCTACCTGCGGCGGCGGAAACGAAGGCGATTGGTGAGCACGGTGGGAGGGGGCGGGGCTGGGGAGGAACCAGGGCCAATTAGGGACGGAACTGTAATATGGTAGGGGCGGGGCCAAATTTTGTGGGCGGGTCGTGTTCCTAGGGGCGGGGTCATAATCCCAGGAGGGCGGGGCCAAACCAATCTCAGGTCCTGACGGGCTGCATTCCTAGGAGGGGGGTGCACCCACTGGCCCTGCACCCCCTGCTGGCCCCAGCCTGTGCCTCCTACGTTTCCTCGCGTCCCCACGCGCCCTGCTGCTGCTCTTCAGTGACAACACTGTGCAGGTGAGGGGGCTCAGCAGGTCACGGAGGGATCTGCTCTCCAGGAAGCCCCAGAATCTGCTGTTTTCCTGGAGCGAGGGTGGGGGAGGAGGTGCGGGTATGAAGATGATTCCTGATCACAAACCTGCAAAACCGATCATCCAGCCTGAATTGACCCATAGCCAAGGCAGCGAGCGGACAACTCAGGCCAGTTTATCCAGTGAAAAATTATTTTCTGGGGTGGAAGGATGGTAATCGGACTAGGGCACTGGTTTTTCACGCAGCTGACCTCCGTTCAGTACTGCGTTGAATCTGGTTCTTTGAGCACCTCCAGAAGTAATTCCTGAGCGCTGTCGGGTGTGACCTGGAAAAAAAAATCAAAAGAGATGGGAGGGGGGCTGGAGTGATAGCACAGTGGGTAGGGCATTTGTCTTGCACGCAGCCGACCCGGGTTCGATTCCCAGCATCCCAGCTGGGTGTGACCCAAAAAGAAAAAAAAAAAAAAGGGGGGGGGGCCGGAGTGAGAGTGCCGCGGTAAGGCATTTGCCTTGCACGCGGGTGACCCAGGTTCGATCTCTGGCTTTCCATATGGTCCCCCAAGCGCCACCAGGAGTGATTCCTGAGTACAAAGCAAGGAGTAACCCCTGAGTACCGCCAGGTGTGACTCAAAAAGCCAAAAGTTAGTAAATAGAAGAGAGGGGGAATTGTGCAGGAAGGGGCGACCTCCCCGAGACTCAGTTTCCCCACTCATGTAGTAGTGCAGGGCTTCTGAGTGACTGAGATTCACCTCATGGGCCTAGGCAGGACATTCTCAGGGTCTGGAGAGCACTTACCTTGCACATGGCCAACCCAGTTGTGATCCCTGGCATCCAATGTGGTCCCCCAAACCCTGCCAGGAGCCATTTCTGAGCATAGTGACAGGAGTCAGCCCTGATCACAGCCAGCTGTGGCTATATAAAAAAAAAAAAGACTCCAGTTAGGAAAGGAGGTTCTCAGCCTTCCTTTTTTTTTTCTTTTTTGTCACACCCAGTGATGCTCAGGGGTTACTCCTGGCTCTGCACTCAGGAATTACTCCTGGCGGTGCTTGGGGGACCACATGGGATGCTGGGAATTGGACCCAGGTCAGCCGCGTGCAAGGCAAACGCCCTCCCCGCTATACTGTTTCTTCCTCTCTTTCTCCCCTTTCTCTCTTCTCTCTTCTCTCTCTCTCCCTCTCCCTCTCTCCCCCCCTTTGGGCCAAACCTACCTGTGCTCAGGGCTTATTCGTTGCCCTGTGCTCAGGGATCACTCCTGGAATTGCTCCAGGCACTATATGGGATGCCGGGAATCAAACCTGGGTTGGAAGCGAGCAAGGCAAGCGCCCTGCTTGTCCTGGCTTTGGGGGGTGCCCGGGTGGTGGTTGGCCTCAGGAACTCTTCTCTGGACCTGAGCCCCGCCCCTCACTGCTGCAGGTGAGTTTCACAGCCAAGCGGGCACACCTCCTCCTGAGCGGCAGGGGCGAAGGCCTGCGGCTGAGCGTGTGGGAGGGGGGCCAGCCCGGCCTCTCCTACCCGCTGGGGGTCCTGCAGAGCCGAGGCTGCACCCCCGCCGCCCGCCGGCGCCTTCTGCGTGCTCTGCACCTGCTACAAAGCATCTAGCGACAGACCAAGGGTCAGAGTGGAGCACTGCATGACGCAAGTCACCCAGGCTGGCCCCTGAGCCTCAGTTTCCCCATCCTCAGGGACCATGGTGGGGGCAGGAAGGGGAACCTGTGGGATGCACGGGGGCGGGGGGGGGGTCCTCACTCCCTCCTTTTCGGCATGACTGTTGCAAACAGATTTGTTTGTTCTTTTCTCATTAAAGGAAAAAACGTGTCTGTCGCCAGCCATCTGCTTCTGGGGGGGAGGGGGACGCTGAGGAGTGAAAGGAGAGGGGTGAGCAAATCCCACGTGACCAAAAACCTAGACGTGGGAGTTTGAGGACGAGGGGGCTATGCTTTTCTTTATTTAAGGGGGAGCCTTGGGCACCACGGGTGCCAGTGGGTGGGATGCACCCAGACCCAGCACTCTCGCTGAAAGACGCAAGGTTGGTCCATGCAAGAAACGAGCGAAGGGCTGGAGTGATAGGGCAGCGGGGAGGGCGCTGGCCTTGCATACAGCCAACCTGGGTTCGATCCCCGGCATCCCATAGAGTCCCCTGAGCCTGCTAGGAGTGACCCCTGAGTGCAGGGCCGGGAGTATGAGCTGAGCACAGCTGGCTTCGGACCCTCCCCAAAAATGAGACAAGGGGGGGCCAGAGCAATAGCACAGCGGGGAGGGCATTTGCCTTGCATGCAGCCAACCCGGGTTCAATTCCCAACATTCCATATGGTTCCCCAAGCACCGCCAGGAATGATTCCTGAGTGCATGAACCAGGAGTAAGCCCTGTGTGTCACCGGGTGTGAACCCCCCCCTCCAAAAAAAAAAAAAAAACATGAGACAAGGGTCAGAGAGATAGTCCAGCAGTTCAGCGGGCAGGGCGCTTGCCTTGCTCGCTTCCAACCCAGGTTTGACTCCCGGCGTCCCATAGGGTGCCCTGAGCACAGGCAGGTGTGGCCCCAAATTGAGAGCGAGCGAAAGAGAGGTTCAGGCACTTACCCCACATTCAAGAGACCCCAGTGTGGGGGGGTGTCTCACCCGAGCCCAGAGTCACAAGGAGTCCCTGAGTACCGTTAGGTGTGGCCCCACCTGCGAAGAGAAAAGCAGTTTGTGAAGATGTCACCTGTTGGTTTCAGTAACTGGCTGCTGATTTGTTATCCAGCAAACGCTAACGAATACGGGGCTGGGAGCCATAGCACATCGGGGAGGGCCTTTGCCTTGCACGCGGCCGACCCGGGTTCGATTCCCAGCATCCCTTAGGGTCCCCCGAGCACCATCAGGAGTCATTCCTGAGTGCATGAGCCAGGAGTAACCCCTGAGCATCGCCAGGTGTGACCCAAAAAGAAAATAAAAATGGCTAATGAATACACTGGACCAGGCCGAGGGCTCAGCCCCAGGTTTCTCTGCCCGGAACCTTTGCCTCTGTGGGAGAAACTCTGGCAGCGTTACTGTGGGTGCAGGAAGCCGGGCTGACCTACCTAGTATATTTCTCTCCATCTGCTCGTGGGTGTCTGAACAGCAACTTGCTCCGAGCTGCACCCACGTCCCAGCCCACTCGGGTGGTTTATTAAAAATAACCAACCACAGAATACATTAATTGTCTAACCTCCCAGGCCCAGTTCTTATTTCGAGGGATGAGAACTTCAAGCCATGGCAAAGCGCCCGCAACCGCCCTCACACCCAAAACTTTCTGGAATCTTCTCCAGCGAGGTGAAGTGTGAGGGAGTTGGGGTAGGGTGGGGGTGTGGAGAGAATGCTCCAGAAAGGAAAAGATGAACCTGGCCTTATGGGGGTGTAGCTTGCCGGGGAAAAAAGGCTTGCCTTGCATGTAAGAGGCACAGGTTCCATCTCTGGTGCTTCCAGGAAAAAAAAAAAAAAAGAATGAGGGGAAACTTGGCTTCATTCATTTAAAAAAAAAATTTTTTTTTCACTTTTGGACCATCTCCGGAGATGCTCAGGGGTTAACCCCTGGCTCTGCACTCAGGAATTACTCCTGGCTATGCTCAGTGGCCATATGGGATGCCAGGAACCGGATTCAGGTCAGCCGCGTGCAAGGCAAACGCCCTCCCCACTGTACTATCGCTGCAGCCCCAGACTGATTCATGTCTACCTTTTTACCTCCTCCTCCCCGCCTGAAGTTTCCCTGAATCTCAGGCTCTGGATCGCTTCCTCATTGGTCAATGGGATCATGTGACCCACTGGCTCCTCCAGTCACAAACAAGCAAGGCTGAACAGCCCGTGGGTGTGGTTCTGCTGCCATGGCAACCACCTGCTGCCTTTCATCCTGACAGGGACCTCACCTTTGCTCTAATCTCCTTCAGCAAGTGACTTTCCGCTCCCTCTTGTCCAGATGAGGAAACTGAGGGGTGAAACTCTCCTCACTGCAGACACTGCTAAAAGGAAAGAATGAAGATGGAGAGAGGTCACCAAGACAACCAAACTTTTATTTTATTTTTGTTTTGGGCCACATCCGATGCTGCTCAGGCTGACTCCCGGCTCTGCACTCAGGGATCACTCCTGACAGTGGTCGGGGAACCATAGGAGATGCCAGGGATCGAACCCAGGTCAAACAGCGGTATACAAGGCAATTTACTATCACTCCAACCCGGCAATTTACTATCACTCCAACCCGGAAAGTTTTATTTTAAACTTGTTCCCTTTGTGAGTCACAGCTAGCAGTGCTCAGGGCCAATCCTGACAGTGCTCGGAGCACTGATCCTAGCTGTGCTGGTGTTCCCAGCTGCAAATCAGGTTCTCTAACCCTTTGGGTTTTTATTTGCGGGAGCCACAGCGGGCTGTGCTCATGGTTTACTCCTGGTTCTATGCTCAGGGATCACACATGGAGGGCTCTGGGGACTACATGGGGTGCTGGGGATAAAGGGGGTTGGTGTATGCAAGGCAGATGCCCTGCATGCTGCATCACTCTGGCTCTGATCCAGCCCTTTGAACCATCTCTTCAGAAGTCACCAAGATTTGTTTTGTATTTTATTTTATTTTGGTCTGGGGGAGCCACATCCAGCGATGCTTAGGATTTCCTCCTGGCTCTGCACTCAGGAATTAACTCCTGTCAGTGCTCAGGGGGACCCTATGGGATGGATGCAAGGTCGGCTGTACGTAAGGCAGGTGCCCTCCCCGCTGGACTATCATTCCAGCCCCAACGGGAGGCTTTAAATCCTAATGGCTTTAGGGGGTGGGGGGGAATAAATAAAAAAAATAAATAAATACTAATGGCTTTAGAGAATCGTGCTGAGCTGGAGGGGAAAGCCAGTGCTAAAAGGGTCTGTGCTCGGGGCCAGATAGTCCAGCGAGGAGGGTGCTGGCCTGGCACACAGCCATCCCGGGTTCAATCCCCTGCACTCCATTGGGTGCCCTGAGGTCTCCAGGAGTGATCCCTAAGCGCAGAGCCAGGAGGCAGCTCTGAGAACCCCGGGTGTAGCCGAATTCCCCCAGAAAGGGGGGTGCATGTCCTGTTTCACTGCACATTGGAGACTGAAGGGCACCCTGGAATCAGAAAGGGAGGTGCAGACTGGACTAGGGTGGCGACAATCAGGAGATGCAGGGCGGAGTTCAAGTCCCCCTGAGTTCAAGTACCGCCACTGCCAGTGACTTTCAATTCAGGGCACTTGCCTCGCACACAGCCAGCCCAGGATTGAATCCTGACACCTATGTGGTCCCCTGGGTCCCATCGGGAGTGATCCCTGAGTGCAGATCCAGGAGTAAATCCGAGTCCAGCCCAGTGTGGCCCCCAAACAAACCAAAAAGTAACTTTCTTTTTGTTCTTTTTACTCCTGGCTCTGCACTCAGGAATTACTCCTGGCTTACTTGGGGGACCATATGGGACGCTGGGGATCGAACCCAGGTCGGCCACGTGCAAGGCAAACGCCCTCCCTGCTATGCTATCGGCCAGCCCCTCTTTTTGTTCTTTTTCTAGAATAACAGGCATTTTATTATAGCAACATAGTGACAAAAAATTGCTTTGCATTCAAGCTATCTCTGGTGCTGGAGCCATAGTATAAGCATATTAGATTCCCGGCATCCCACATGGTTCCTCGAGCACCGCCAGGAGTATTTCCTGAGCACAAAACCAGGTGTGACCCCCCTAGGCATTGTTAGGTGTGAACTAAAATAAATTAAAACAAGGGGTTGGAGCGATAGCACAGCAGGGAGGGCATTTGCCTTGCACGCAGCCGACAATCCTCAACGTCCCATACGGTCCCCTGAACACCACCAGGAGTAATTCCTGAGTGCAGAGCCAGGAGTAACCCCTGAGCATCGCCGGATGTGCCCCCAAAATAAATAAATAAAATAAAAACAATCTCGGGTAGGGTTGGTTCAGCAGGTAAGGCACTTGGCTTGCATATGGCTGTGTAGGTTCACACCAGCACCCTATAGGCTTCCCCGGGCCCCACCCGGATTGGCCTCTGAGCACAAAGCCAGGAGCAAGTCCAGAGCACTGTGGTGTGGCCCGCAAACGAACAATCCAGAGGGGAAGGACTGGGGTCCCGTTCAGCAGTGGAGCTTTGCCTCTCTTAACCCATTGTTCCAATTCTGGCCCCTCACACATCACACACAAAGAAAACTCCCCCTCAGCCTTCTGTCTCTGTTGCTGCAGGGACAGGGAAGGGCGCACACTTAGTTCTGTTGCCTCGCGCTGCTTCAACACCATAGGCTGCAGGAAGCCCCGGGCGGCACCAAAATCCTACACAGTAGAGATGCAGGAATCGCTGCAGCCACAAGAGGGCAGCACTGAGTGCAAACACAGCCTTCGGGCAGAGCCTTGTCCACCGGTAAAGGCGCTCACCTTGCACCATGACCATCCAGCTTTGAACCCCAGAACTCCATATGGTCTCCCCCAACCCCGCCAGGAGTGATGCTGAGCATGGTTAAGTGTTGTCCAAAAGCGAGAGAGAGAGAGAGAGACAGGGAGAGACAGAGAGACAGAGACAGAGAGAGATGCTGAAGAGATAGGACAGTGAGTAAGGAGGGCTCTTGCCTTGCACGCAGCTGACCTGGGTTAGATCCCCAGAGTGATTCCTGAGTGAAGAGCAGGAGTAACACTGGAACATCAGTGGAGGAAGGGAGGAAGGAAGGAAGGAAGGAAGGAAGGAAGGAAGGAAGGAAGGAAGGAAGGAAGGAAGGAAGGAAGGAAGGAAAGGAGGGAAGGGAGGAAGAGAGGGAGGGAGGAAAAGACCTATTTTTTTCCTCTGCCCTCTCCTCCTTTCCCATCAGAGGGTCCAGCCTGTGGTGTGGCCCGCAAACGAACAATCCAGAGGGGAAGGATGTTCCAGTCGCATGTTCCAGCGACTTGAACATGGGTTTTACTTATGTTTTTGCCAGCAGGGACAACCCTGACAATGCTCAGGGGCACCTGGACAAGCCCTGGCAGTGCGGGGAGCTACTCCCAGCACAGTCCTGGCGGCCCAGTTCCCGGTGGGGTTCGTGGCTCTGGGTGGAAACCGTGCACCCCAGCGCTCCTGACTGCCCCCGCCCCCCACCCCTGGCGCCCGACAGATGTCCACAGTCAGATCCCCAGAGACCCGAGTGAACTCTGAAACCAGAGCTCGATGGGCCCCCCAGGGTGGGCCCCCACCTCCTGTCTGCCTCTGATGTTACACTTTCTCTCTCTCTCTCTCTCTCTCTCTCTCTCTCTCTCCATCCACTCCGTACTCCTCACAACTCTGGAAAAAAGGACCCGTTCATCAGGCAAGCTCAGGAAGACGGCGTCCTTCCTGCTACTGAACGCAGGATCACTGTCACGGAAGGGGGAGCCCATGCGGGAACGTGCGACCCTCCCGGAGCTACCGCACGCGGAGGAAACAGTTCCCAGCGCCGCGCTCCCGGCACCCTGGGTGGGTGTCATGTGCCGGCATGGCCACACGATGGCGCCAGAAGACAGGCGGTTCGGCGCAATGTGGCGGCTTCACCGTGGTGCTGGGTCCACGAAAGAAAAAAGTTGAAGGGGCCAGAGCAATAGCACCGCAGGAGGACACTTGCTTTGCACGTGGCTGACAGGGGTTCGATTCCCATAGGGACCCCTAGTCCTCAAAGAATGATCCCTGACGCAGAGCCAGAAGCAAGCCCTGAGCACTGCGAGTGTGTGCCCTCTCCCCCCGCCAACCCCCCCACAAAATAGTGGAGGGGCTAAGAGATTTGAATCCCTGCTGAATATCACCAGGAATAAGCCCTCAGGAGTGGCTCCACAATTGTTAAAAGCACATTAACTTTTTTAAATTAAGAATTGGGGCCAGTGGATAGAATGATAGTACAGCGTGTAGGGCGTTTGTCTTGCACGCAGACAACCGGAGTTCAATCCCGGCATCCCATATGGTCCCCCAAGCACTGCCAGGAATAATCCCTGAGCATTGCCGGGTGTGACCCAAAAAGAAAAAAAAATTGGGGCCAGAGGCAGAAGCCATAGTACAGCGCTTAGGTCATTTGCCTTGCATACAGCCGACCCAGGTTTGATCCCCAGCATCCCACGTGGTCCCCCGAGCACCACCAGGAGTGATTCCTGAGTGCAGAGCCAGGAGCAAGCCCTGAGCATTGCCAGGTGTGACTCAAAGATCAAAAAAATTTTAAGGGGCTAGAGTGATAGTCAGCGGGTAGGGTGTTTGCCTTGCATGTAGCCAACCCGGGTTTGATTCCCAGCATCCCATATGGTCCACTGAGCAACGCCAGGGGTAATTACTGAGTGCAAAGCCAGTAGTAACCCCTGTGCATTGCCGGGTGTGACCCAAAAGAGCAAATAAAAAGGGGCTGGAGCGATAACACAGCAGGTAGGGCCTTTGCCTTGCACGCGGTCAACCCGGCTTCGATTCCCAGCATCCCATATGGTCCCCTGAGCACCGCCAGGAGTTAATTCCTGAGTGCAGAGCCAGGAGTAACCCCTGTGCATCGCCGGGTGTGACCCAAAAAGCAAAAACTGTATAAAATAAAATAGGGCCAGAGTGACAGTACAGCAGGTAGGGCAACTGCCTTGCACCCCGCCAACCCAAGTTTGATCCCCAGAATCCCATATGATCTTCCAAGCCCTGCGAAGAGTGAGCCCTGAGCACAGAGCCAGGAGTAACCCCTGAGAAGTGCCAGATGTGGCCCAAAGCAAAACACAGCTTTATTCTCTCTCAGTCCCTCAGTCCCGGGGATCAGGCACCCTCACAGACTTCCAGGTTTCATGGTGCCCTAGGAGACCCTTTTCCGGTCTCTGCCAGTTCTGGGGGGCTTCTCCAGAGCTCCCCAACTCTCTGACCAGCTTGGGGTAGAATTTGACTGACTTCTGCAGCATATGGGGATGGGATGTCTCCTTCCTTGGCCCTGTTATTGTCATGGGGTCACTTTGCTGTGGTGCAGCGCCCCCTGCTGGCTCTCAGCATAGATTCCCAGCGCCCCAGAGCCTTCCCGTTCCCTGGAATGTCCAAAATGTTAAAGGCTCAGGAGAACAGACGGCTTAAAGGACTGGAGCTTGGGGGTGGGACGGCCATGCACGCAGCCGACCTGGGTTCGATCCCCGGCATCCCATATGATTCTCCGAGCCCCGCCAGGAGTAACCCCTGAGCATCACCAGGTGTGCCCCCCCCAGAACAAACAAACCAGGGCTGAAGCTGCCGGAGGTGAGTCATGAGACTCCGGACCCGGAAGTACCTGCATGAGAAGAAGTGGGAAGGCCACAGCGCTTGCTGACTTCTGGAGCAAGGGAGGAGGATTATGGGTGAGGTTTCAGAATGATCCGCCTTCAGGAATGGCTAGATCCAGGACCTCAAGCTTAAGAATCTACCTGGGTGTGTGTATGTTGGGGGGGAGGGGGGTCGGAGTGATAGAACAGTGGGAACAGCGGGGAAGGCGCTTGCCTTGCACACGGTTGTCACAGGTCCCAGCCCCAGCCCTGCGGAAAGCGGTCCCTGAATTACTCTCAGAGCAGGAGGAAGCCCAGAGTACTACTGGGTGCGACCCCAAATCAACAACAACAACAAAATCCACTTTTGACATCTCTTGGTTCCAGCGGAGGCTCCTCGTGGTGGTCTAAATCCCACCTGGGGGCCCAGAGCGATGGCACAGCGGGGAGGGCGTTTACCTCGCACGCTGTGCCCGAGCGTCCCTTCCCGGCGTCCCTTTTGGTCCTCCGAGGCCGCCAGCGGTGATCTCTGAGCCCCGCAGAGCCAGGAGGTGGCCCTGAGCACACTGGGTATGACTGGTGAGGGCTGGGGGAGGAAATACATTTTAAAAAAGTAAACGTCACCCCGTCCTCAAATTCACAAACAGGAGCCCAGAGCAGGCAGCCCTACAAACTAGGCTCTGATTGGCTCGGACCCACCGAGCAGGCCCGCCCTGGCCCCGCCCCCCCCGCGGAGTCAGAGCTCTTTTTTCCTCATTGGTAACTCCTGTTGGTGCCAGAGACCAGTGATTAGGCCGATGGTAGAGTAACTGGTGCCAACAAGCTACAACAGGCGGCTCCAGGGTGTAAAATGCAGTGCCCTAAGTATTATCCGTATTGCTCAGTCCTGCAACATCAAGTTGCTACAGTTGCAAAAGGATAATGACATTGAGCTCCGCAAGGGCTACCCCCAGCCCAGGGTTACCCCCAGCCCCGCAGCTGCGCCTCTGGGGCTAGGAAATGGCTCAAAGGGCTGGAGTGCAGCTTTGCACGGTGGTGGTGGGGGGCGGTTGGGGTTGATCCCTAGGATCTAACGGTCCACTGACACCCCAAGAAAGAGAAAAAGAGAGGAAAAGTGAGAAGGAGGAAGGGAGGAGGAAGGAAGGAAGGAAGGAAGGAAGGAAGGAAGGAAGGAAGGAAGGAAGGAAGGAAGGAAGGAAGGAAGGAAGGAAGGAGGAAGGAAGGAGGAAGGAAGGAAGGAAGGAGGGAGGGAGGGAGGAAGGAAGGAAGGAGGAAGGGAGGAAGGAAGGAGGGAAGGAGGGAGGGAGGGAGGAAGGAAGGAAGGAGGGAGAGGGAGGAAGGAAGGAAGGAAGGAAGGAAGGAAGGAAGGAAGGAAGGAAGGAAGGAAGGAAGGAGGGAGGGAGAAAGGAAGGAAGGAGGGAGGGAGGGAGGAAGGAAGGAGAAAGGAAGGAGGAAGGAAGGAAGGAAGGAAGGAAAGGAAGGAAGGAAGGAAGGAAGAAGGGAGGGAGGGAGGGAAAAAGGAGGGAGGGAGGGAGGAAGGAAGGAGGGAAGGAGGAAGGAAGGAAGGAGAGGGAGGGAGAGAGGGAGGAAGGAAGGAAGGAAGAAGGGAGGGAGGGAGGGAAAAAGAAGGGAGGGAGGAAGGGAGGGAAGAAAGGGAAGGAGAAAGGGAGGGAGGGAGGGAAGGGAAGAAGGGAATGAGGGAGGGAGAAAAAAGGGCGCTTCCCATGTTCCCCCTCAGCACCACCAGGAGTAACTTCAAAGTTCAGAGGCAAGAGTAACCCTAAGCATTGGTGGATGTGACCCAGAGTTGAAAGAAAGAAAGAAAGAAAGAAAGAAAGAAAGAAAGAAAGAAAGAAAGAAAGAAAGAAAGAAAGAAAGAAAGAAAGAAAGAAAGAAAGAAAAGAGAGAAAGAAAGAAAGGAAGGAAGAAAGAGAAAGAAAAGGAAAGAAAGAAAAAGAAAAAAGTCCCCCAAAGGGCTGGAGCAATAGCACAGCGGGTAGGATGTTTGCCTTGCATGCGGCTGACCCGGGTTCAATTCCCAGTATCACACATGGTCCTCCGAGCACCGCCAGGAAAATTCCTGAGTGCAGAGCCAGGAGTAACCCCTGAGCATCGCCAGGTGTGACCCAGAAAGCAAAAAAAAAAAAAAAATAACAACCCTGAGCAGCCACTTCGAGGACGTCTGTGACATATGCTGGGCCGCAGACAGCAGCTGAGTGGCCTCGGTCTCTGTGGACAACACGGCCATCGTCTGGGCCATCAGCAGAGGACAGAAGGTCTCCGTCCTCAACAACTATAAAAGCTACATGCAGATGGGGCTGTTGTGATAGCACAGCGGGTAGGGCGTTTGCCTTGCACGCAGCCGACCCAGGTGTGATTCCCAGCATCCCATAGGGTCCCCCGAGCACCGCCAGGGGTAATTCCTGAGTGCATGAACTGAGTGCATAACCCTTGTGCATCGCTGGGTGTGACCTAAAAAGCCAAATAAATAAATAAATAAATAAATAAATAAACACTGAGCTAGAAGTAACCTCTGAGTATGGACCAACACCCCCCCTCACCAAATAATAAAAACATGGAATAAAAAAACAGAGAAGTTAAAGACTTTTTAAAAAAAAAAAAGAAAGAAAAAAAAAAGCTACGTGCAGGGAGTGGCCCGGCACCCCCTGGGGCAGCACCTCGCCACCCTGAGCTGTGGCGGGATCCCGAGGGCGTACGGCACCCAGAAGAAGCGTGTGGCTTTCTGCGTTTCTAAGCTGCTGGAACGGGCGGCGAGGGTGCACCTACCTCGTGTTCCCCGATGACCGCCCCCTCAGCTTCGGGCCCGACGGGGTGATGCTCCAGAACCAGCTGGTTGTGTGGAATCCGGGGAGACTGTCACCAACACGACGTTCGTGTTCTCCAGGAAGAATCGCCGAAGACCCGGGGCTGGAGTGATAGCACAGCGGGGAGGGCGTTTTGCCTTGGACACAGCTGACACGGGTTCGATTCCCAGCATCCCATAGGGTTCCCCCGAGCACCGCCAGGGGTAATTCCTGAGTGCAGAGCCAGGAGTGACCCCTGTGCGTTACACTCCAGGTGTGACCCAAAAAGCAAAGAAAAAGAAAAAAAGAATCTTCGAACGCCTGGTGCCCATCTCCCGTGCCCTGGGAAAGCCACGCTGGCCGTCGGGGGGTGGGGACCGGAGCCGGTTGCCTTGCCCCTTCGCCTGGTGTTTGCCGTGGCGACAGAAGACTCCGCACCCCTCTGTGACACCCATCAGCCCTTCCCTTCGAACGTGTCTAGCATTCGCTACCCCACGCCAAGCGACATGTCCTGGTCCAGCGATGGGCCCTTCCCGGCCGTCTCGTCTCCGCGGACGGCAACTGTTCCTTCGTCACCTTCGAGAAGGGCGAGCGGAGGGTCCCTCTGAAAGAGAAGCCGGTCCTGAGCGCGGGGACTCCCGAGACAGCCGAGAAAGCCAGGAGGCAGATGCCCCAGGATTCTTCCCCAGGACCCAGGCCGGGAGAGGGGACCCCCCGGCCGCAGAAGAAGCCAAGACCCCGGCAGCCCCGGAACGACCACCCTTCAGACGAAAGCGTCTCCAAGGGCTGGAGAGATAGCACAGCAGGTAGGGCGTTTGCCTTGCACGCGGCCGACCCGGGTTCAAATCCCAGCATCCCATATGGTCCCCTGAGCACGGCCAGGGGTAATTCCTGAGTGCAGAGCCAGGAGTAACCCCTGTGCATCGCCAGGTGTGACCCAAAAAGCAAAAAAAAAAAAAAAGAAAGCGTCTCCAGCCCCGGCAGTGACCAAGGATGTTCCCGCTACCGGCCCGGGTGCCGAGAGCTCCCTCACTGGGCCCGCGGCACAGCGGGCAGCAGGCGAAAGGCCAGCCGCCACGGAGGGTCACTCTGAACACGCTGCAGGCTTGGAGCAAGCCCGCGCCTCGGAGAATCCACTGAGTGCCCTTGACGACGGATGCGCCACCAAATCCTGTGTTGGCGGGTGCCCCAGGGTCCACCCTGCACTGAGGCTGCACAGCCAGAGCCAAGCAGGACAGTCCTCCGGAGCAGAAATGGCGCCCCCTGGAGGAGCACAGGGATCCATGAGGAGGCCAGGACCAGCGGCCCACACGGAGCCCCGGGGACAGGAGCAGGGGTAGAAAAAATATACTGTTTTCGGGGCCGGAGCGATAGCACAGTGGGTAGGGCGTTTGCCTTGCACGCGGCTGACCCGGGTTCAATCCCCGGCATCCCGTATGGTCCCCCAAGCACCGCCAGGAGTAATTCCTGAGTGCAAAGCCAGGAGTAATCCCTGAGCATCGCTGGGTGTGACCAGTCTGGCGAGAGTACAGCGGGCAGAGCACTTACCTTGCACATAATCGACCCAGGTTCAATCCATAGGGTGCCCTGAGCCCCACCAGGGCTAATCCCTGAGCACAGAGCCAGGAGTAAGCTCTGAGCATCACCAGGTGTGGCCCCAAAACAAAACAAACCAAAAAAAAAATTGTGTGTGTGATAGTGGGCTGGAGCGATAGCACAGTGGTAGGGCGTTCGCCTTACACGCAGTCGACCCTTGTTCGATTCCTTCACCTCTATCGGAGAGCCCGGCAATCAACCAAGAGTATCGCGCCCACATGGCAGAGCCTGGCAAGCTCCCCGTGGTGTATTGGATATGCCAAAAACAGTAACAATAAGTCTCACAATGAGAGACATTACTGGTGTCCGCTCGAACAAATCGATGAGCAACGGAATGACAGTGACAGTGACAATGTGTGATAGTGATGGGCTGGAGCGATAGCACAGCGGGTAGAGCGTTTGCCTTGCACGCGGCCGACCCGGGTTCGATTCCTCCACCCCTCTTGGAGAGCCTGGCAAGCTACCAAGAGTATCCGCCTGCACGGCAGAGCCTAGCAAGCTCCCCGTATCGTATTCGATATGCCAAAAACAGTAACAACAAGACTCACAACGGAGACATTACTGGTGCCCGCTTGAGAAAATCAATGAGCAATGGGACGGGATGACAGTGATAGTGACAGTGACAGTGACTGTGATATACAGCAGGGAGGGCACCTCACTTGCACGCAGCCAACCGGAGTTTAATTTCGGGCATCTCATAGGTGACAAATCCGGGGTCATCCCTGAGCACAGGGCCAGGAGGCAGCTGTTTGGAGGAAGTGAGCTTGTTTTGGGGGGGCTTCTGTGCAGTGCTCAGGGGGCCCCGGGGGCCTCTCAGGCGATACTCCCCCGCTGGGCCGTGGGGTTCAATGCAGGCACCGGGGTCCCCGAGGTTAGGAAGCCACTGGGTGTCGGGACCTTGTTTAGAAGGGGTTCGAAAGCAGTGCTCAGGAAACCCGGGGTGCCCTTCCGGTCATTTCCAGCCATGCTCTGTCCCTGAAGTGTTGGGGTGCTGCCTCCCCCACCCGGAATTCCTTGTTCTGGGGCCACGCCCATCAGAACTTGGGGGACAAGCAGTGCCAGAGATGGAATCCAACCCTCTGCATGCAAAACACACACTTAGACGATTGAACTTTCTTTTTGTTTGCTTTTGCTTTTTGGGTCACACTCAGCGATGGACAGGGGTTACTCCTGGCTCTGCACTCAGGAATTACTCCTGGCGGTGCTCAGGGGACCCTATGGGATGCTGGGAATCGAACCCAGGTCGGCTGCATGCAAGGCAAACACCCTACCCGCTGTGCTATCAACTCCAGCTCCAGACAACTGAACTTTCTGGTCCGCGTTTCTTTGTTGGTTTGGGGGATTTATTCCCGTCTCTGTGTTCAGGGGACTCTATGGGGTGCCAGGAATCAAATCTGGGTGAGCCGTGGGCAAGGCAAAAGCTCTCCCCACTGTCCTATCGCTCCAGCCCCTCCAGGCTCCATTTCTGAGTTTCTTGTGGCAGGATGAGGGCACTGAGCAACTAGATTCTAGTTTATCCACATTCACTGCCTTTTGGGGGGGGGGGGGTTGAGGCCACACCCAGCTGTTCTCAGGGCTTACCTCTGGTTCTGCACTCAGAAATCACTGGTGGCATTCAGGGGACCCTAAAACGCACCAAAGATTGCCCCCGAGTCTGCTGCGTGCAAGGCAAGCATCTTCCCCTCTGTACTATTGCTCGTCCTGTTTTTGTTTAGGGGCCAGTGCTCAGGGTTTACTGCTGGTTCTACGCTCAGGGATCCCTCCGGGGACCCTGCAGGGTGCCAGAATCAAATCCAGGCCAGCTGTGTGCAAGGTAAGTACCACCCCCTCCCCTCCACGCCCCTGCTGTCCTATCGCTCCAGCTCCTGCTGCCAGAAAGCAGTTTCTCTCAGCTAAGTTTGCCTGGCCTCCTGGTAGTGCCAGAGGTGTGGACATGAACGGGTAGCCCCCCCGGGGGGGGGGCACCCCCCACGAAGACCAAGTGATGTCATCATGGACACAGCTGGGGGATTTCTTTGTTGTTTTTTTTGTTTTTGTTTTGTTTTTTGGGTCATACCCAGCGATGCACAGGGGTTACTCCTGGCTCTTCACTCAGGAATTACCCCTGGCGGTGCTCAGGGGACCATATGGGACGCTGGGATTAGAACCCGGGTCTGCCGCGTGCAAGGCAAACGCCCTACCCACTGTGCTATCGCTCCAGCCCCACAGCTGGGGGCTTTGAGCAGGCCACCTGCACATGCACGCACAAGCCTTTGAGCATCCCCTCTGCCCTCCAACCCCTCAAAAGTGAAGATCATTTATTCATTTATTCATTCATCCATCCATTCATTCCAGCTCCTCCATCCAGCTACAGCCTGGGCTGGGTATGGAGTTGAATGTTTTGTTTTGGGCCACACTCCAGTGTTTCTGTGCTCAGGAATCACTCCTGGCCGGCTCAAGGGACCTCATGAGGTGCTGGGATTGAACCTGGGTCGGTGTGTGCAAGGCCAGGGCCCTTCCTGCTGTCCTATCACTCTGGTCCCTGGTTCCTGAGACACTGCCCCACCTCCCCCTCCCCCTCCCCCCCCGCCCCAATACCAACTGAGGTTTTTGGAACCACCATCCCCAGGGAGCTGGGGGGGAAGGGGGAACCTCACCAGACCACCTTCCCCTCCACACCCCACGGTCTGTCTTGTGTCACCACACCTGGCAGTGCTCAGGGATCACTTTGGTGGGGCTTGGGGACCCTGTGGGAGGCGGGGGATCGAACCGGGGTCCTCCACGTGCAAGGCGAACACCCTCCCCACTGTGCTATGGCTCGGGCCCCACCCCATGGGCTACCTGAAACAGGGCAATATCCAACTCTGCAACAGACCCAGGAACCTGGGTACCCGGAACCCCAACGTCTGCAACTGGAAAGCGGGGGTCCAGACCTGGATGAGCGCCCCCACCCACCCCAGACCACGCCAAGGGCTCACACATAGTAAAAAGACTTTATTAAGAAGGGCTTTGAAGTCAAAAAAATAAAACTCTTGATACAATTTTCTTAACCCTTAATTCAGTTCAGCAAATATATAATCAGTACTTTAGCTGTGTAAGATTAAAGGTCCGTTACTTTATTTAAAATAAAATATATTTTAGTTCTTAAAATTTTATTCCATAAAGTACATATTTCCCTATAAATTCCCTACATATACACAAGAGGTAAAAAGTAAACTTTTTTTTTTCTAAAAAAAAATTGTAAAAAATTAAAAAACAAAACAAAACCGATAACGGAAAGGAAAAAACAAAACACACCAAAAACCCACGTCTGAAGGGGTTGCAGAAACACAAAGACATTTCCAGGGGACTGCCGCCCCCTGGGGCCCCCACCCTGCTTCCCCCCCTCTAACCGGCACCTGGATATACAAAAGGTTTTGGGGTTCATCGCAAAGGGAGTAAAAACGGCCCCAGAGCTGGTAGGTGCGGGCACTGAGATCGGAGTAGCACTGTGGCTCCGTTTGTACAAAAAAAGGAAAGAAAAAAAAAAAAAGACAAGGTGGTGACGCCCGGCTAAGAGGGTGTCTCTCCTTACAAAGACCACCCCAGGCAGGTCCCCAGGACTGCGGGAGGGGGGGGGGTGTGAAAAGGGCGAAGGAACCAGGTGGAGGCACCAAGGTCACGGCCGGGGCGCGCTGGAGCCCCCCGACCTTGACGTCTTAAATTAAAAAAAAAAAAAGTGCAAAATGGGTCTTTGCTTTGTGGTTTATTGGAACCTATAGACTCAATACTGCCGTTTAATAGCTGCGGTGCCGCTGGGTCGTCTCCACGCTTGGCACTGGAGTTAAAGTTCTTCAGTCTGTGGACTCGGGCCAAGCCGCAGCCCCCCCCCCCAATTCCCACCTGCCCCTCTGCCCGCCCCACCCTCCCCGCTCCACCCCGCCCCTTCAAAGTGGCCAAGGCCGGGAGCGCACGCGTGCGCGCGCATCCCCTCCTCCCCCCACCCCCACCGAGTCCTCTTCCCCCCCCTTGGGGGGCCACGGCCACGTGACCTCGCTAGGAAAAGATATGGATGGCCTGGGTGGCCGGCGTGCGGCAGGCCGGACACTGCGGCTCGCTCTTGCCGCAGATGCGGACCGCACAGTCCATGCAGAAGAGGTTGTGGCCGCAGGGCACCAGCGCGGCCATCACCTCGCCCTCGGCGCACACCACGCACTCCCGGGCCAGGGCGGCGGCGGCGGCGGCGGCCGCGGTGGGGGGCGGCAGCGGGGCCGCGGGGCTGGAGGCCGTTGTGGAGGAAGCCGCCGCCCCGGGCCCCGCTGCCACCCCGGGGGCCTTGCGGCTACTCTCCGCGGCGATGGAGTCCAGGGGTGCCGCGCACGAGCTGGCCCCGGAGTTGCTGGGCAACGTAGTGGACGGTGTGGAGAAACCGGTGCCACCGCCGCCGCCACCGGGGAAGGTGGTCAGCGAGGACTGGGCGGGCCGCCAAGGCAGGGCGCCCACCGGATCTGGGGCGCCACGCCGCGTCAGGGGCAGCTCCAGGGCCAGCGGGCCGGGCTCAGGCAGCGTGGGCGAGTGGCGCGGGGTGGCGCCCCCGCTGCTCCGCCGCGCGCCCGGGACGGCTGGCGCCGTCGGGGGTGCCCCGTTGACCGTTGAGCAGCCGCTGAAGGCGGGCAGGGGCGCCGTGCGCTCAAAGGGGGCCCAGATGGTGGTGGCGGCGGGCACCGTGAGGTCCAGCGCCAGGAAGTCAAAGCCGAAGTCACAGTCCTCAGGGGGGGGCGGCCCCGTGGGGGCCCCCGGGCCGTCCCCGCCGAAGGTGAAGCCCCCATTTCCCGAGCCGCTGTAGGGGCTGGGAGGACCAGCGTCGGGCACTGGGACCCCGGCGCGGCCGCCAGCATAGAAGGCCTCGGGCCCCCCGGGGGCACCTAGGGCCCCGTCCCCTCGGAGGCCGCTGGTGGGCGCGGGGGGTCGCCGCCCGGGATTGGGGGCCTTGGCCCAGAGGCCGGCGGCCGCGGCGCCCAGTATGTCCAGGCAGACGTCGGTGCCGTTGGCATGGAAGTCGCTGTCGGGGCCCGCGTCCGGGAAGGCACCGGTGCGCAGCGTGATGTGCGCCTCGATCTCCTCGCGCGCGCGGTCCACATTCTCGGGCATCCCGGTGACGGCGAACACGGGCTCCTTGTCGCGTCCCGGCGTCACGATGTACGTGTGCGTCCGCTGCTGGATGCGCTTGATGGTGGCGCCCTTGGGCCCCACCACCAGCCCCACCACACGGTAGGGCACGCGCACCTGGATGGTGGTCTGGCCGGGCAGGTTCGGGGGCCCCTGCGCCGCGCCGGCCAGCCCGCCCGCCTTGCTGCGCGTGGCGCGGATCACGGAGAAGTGCTCGGCCGCAGACAGGATCTCGCGCTTGGCCATCTCCACGTCCTCCTTCCGGCCTGTCACAATGAACACCGGCTCCTCCCCGCGCACCGGCGTCTTGATGTAAGTGTTGGTCTTGGCCCGCAGTGCCTTTATCTTGCACCCTGGGGTGGGGCGGGAGAGGGCGCAGGGTGAGACCCTCCCCTTCTCATCTCGGGCACCCCCCTGCCCTGGCCACGGGCCTCTCCTCTGGGGTCCTGGGCTGGGAGAGGCTGTGAAAGTGGGTTTGCGCTTTTGGGGGGGGTGACACCCGGCAGTGCTCAGGGATCACTCCTGGTGCGCTCTGGGGACCCTCTGGGGTGTCGGGGATTGAACCCGGGTCTACCGAGCGCAAGGCAAGCGCCCACCCGGCTGTTCTAGGGCTCTGGCCCTGCTTCCATTTTTTTTTCAACACGATTCACCTGTTGGGGTGAATTGTGACCACCTTGGAAAATTAGGGCGCCTCCCCCCCATCCGCAAACCACCAAGGGAATCTATTTTAAAACAGGGTCCTAGCATGTCACTGGCATGGATGGGGGGAGGTTCTCGCTTGTGCTGGGGTCCAGGACTTGCGGTCACCCCACTGGGATTTAGGCCCCTGGGCTGCACCTATGTGGGGCGGGGCCATGTGGGCGGGGCCTCTGTCTGACCACGCCCCGGAGGCATTTGGGAGGCTCTTGGGAGTCTAGTGTGGGATTCTCCGGAAGCTTCCCTGCAAAAGCCATGCTACTTTACGTACAGGTTCGGGTGAAGAGGGGAGTGCTGAGCCCCAGAAGGGGCTGCTGGTTGTTTTGTTTTGTTTTTTTTTTTTGCGGGGGGAAGGCCACATCCAGCAATGCTCAGAGGTGGTACCAGAGATCTAACTGGGGTTGGCCACTTGCATCAAGACAAAACACACCCCTAACCCCCAACACCCCAACCCTGTCCTAAGGCTCTGACCCAGGGGCTGCTTTCTCCTGATGTTCCAGAACCCTCCAGCACCCTACTCCGCCAGAGCTGGGGTCCTCCCCCTTCCTCTACTTCCCTCTCCCTTCCTCTGGAAGTTGCAGCCGAGGGCTCCCTCCCTCCCGGAAGTTCACCCTGACTGCACCAGCCAGGACCCAAAGAGCTTTCTCACTTCTGGAGTCCTGAGACTGGGGTACACTGGGGGAGGGAGGGGAGAGGGGGAAAAGTTCACATCTCTGGAGAAAGGGCCAACTGCTGGCAGCCCACTCATGAACCTGAGGTCACTCTCCTGTGACATCCGGGGTCCCACCCACCCGCAGGGTGAAGGTTTCACACGGGGACACCCCACTGGGTCACAGCTCAGGGTGAGGCCGCCAAGCCAGGCACAGGGGAGCTGGTGAAAGGGGCCAGGGGGGCTGGAGCCAGAGCACAGCAGGGAGGGCGTTTGCCTTGCACATGGCTGACCCGGGTTCGATTCCCAGCATCCCATAAGGTCCCCTGAGCACCGCCAAGAGTCATTCCTGAGCGCAGAGCCAGGAGTAACCCCTGAGCATCGCGGGGTGTGACACCCCCCAAAAAAAAGAAAGGGGCCAGGCTATGACCCCCAACCCTACGGGGGCCTGGGGTGGGACACCACACGGTGGCTCATCTTGCCCCCTAGGCGACAGCTGGGGGTGGTCTGCCTTCTGGGAGGCAGAGACCCGCTAACAGCAGGGAGCAGAGTGGCTGGCACAGCGGGGCACATGGGGAGGCCTGGGGGGCGGTGGGGGTCAGAGCTGACAGGACAGTGGGGAGGGGGCATCTGGTTCTATCCCCTGCACCCCATACGGTCCCCTGAGCCCATCAGGCGTGACCCTGGAACACACCCGGGTGTGGGACACGGCCTGTGCAGTGACTGGGCACAGCGGGGAGCCCTAGGCCTGGGTCACTGGCGCCTGAGGCTCCTGGGGGCAACCAGTGTCCCCTACGGCCCAGATCCCACCTGGGTGGTGACAGCTGCTTGAGGCCACCGAGGGGACAGGGGGCTCCCAGCTGGACCCTGGCTGGGGGCAGGGAATGCAGGAGGTGGAGCAGTCCCCAAGCTCTGATCATGCGGGCCGGAGTGACAGCACAGCGGGGAGGGTGTTTGCCTCGCACGCGGCCGACCCAGGTTCGATCCCTGGCATCCCATAGGGTCCCCTGAGCACCGCCAGGAGTGATTCCTGAGTGCATGAGCCAGGAGCAACCCCTGTCCATCGCTGGGTGTGACCCAAAAAGCAAAAAAAATTAAAAAAATAAAGTTGCTCTGCCCTTCCAGTGACCCCGGGGGGGTGGGGTGGAAGCCCCCAGCCTACTGCAGGGACGGGTGGGTGCAAGGCTACAGAATCACCACTAGGACCCCCAGGTCGGGATGCCCTTGTGGATACAGGAAAACCAGGTACCCCAACAGCCCCTTCAGCACCCCAAGGCCCCCCATCCCAGGGGCAGTCCCAGACCATTGGCAGTAACTGCCCCTGCAGCCTCCTGGAACTTGTTTTTTTTTTTTTAGGCCACCCCTGAGACGCTCTGGGGTGACTCCTGGCTCTGTGCTCTGATCACTCCTGGTGGTACTCAGGAGACCCTACCCAGGCTGGTCAGTGCCTGGGCCCGGGCGGGGGGGAGTCCTATGCCTGGGTTACTGGAGTCTGAGGCTCTTAGGGGCAACCAGGGTGCAAGGCCAGCGCCCTCCTTGCTGTCTGACTGCTCCGGACCCTCACTTTTACTCATGGGAGGCACCCTCCCACCCCGCTGGTCCAGAGGTCACCAGGGCCTCGCCTGATGGTGCCCCTCGCGTGAGGTGCCGGGGACCACAACCCAGGGCGCCCTCCTGCCCCCTGGGCCAGGCACACACCCTGCTGCCCAGGACCAAGTGCCCCCCGCCACCCCCCATACACACCGAGAGGTCACGGCCTCAGACACAAGGTCATGGCCCTGGGACAATGACCTTCAGGGCCCAGCTTGGGGGGGGCAGTCCCCCACTGCACCTTTGGAGACGGGGAGCAGCTTCAGAAGGTGTGAGCTGGGCGGGGGTAGATGGAGGTGTGGGTGCACCCGGGGCTGTGGCTGGGAGAACTCTGGGGGCTGCAAGCATGTGGGGGGGGAGTGGAGCCCCTCAGGCTGGAGACTGAGGAACAGCTTGGGGGGGTGTTAGGGGAAGCCTAGGGGGACCCCCCTCCCTGCAGACAGCCCAGTAAAGCTCAGGCATTGACCCCTGTACCAGCAAAGAGAAACAATGGTGGTGGTGGGGGGCGTGAGTGGGAGGCTGGAGGGAACTATACCAATCTGAGAACTGGGGAGGTGCCAGGGGGCTCTGGGGGTTCCTGTGCCCCTGGGGTGATCCCCACCTGCTTAGAGAATGAGCAGCAGCCCAAGGTTGGGGTACCCCCCACATCACCTGGGACTCCCGCTGACTTGGGATCGCAGGACCACCCAAAGCTGCGGGACAGGGAGCCCTCAGCCCACCATAAAAGGCCCCAGTTGGTAGAGTGGACACCGCCCTGCCTCAGTTTCCCCAAGCCCCATCCTCCCTTCCTCAAGCTCGGCGCAGAGTGTGACTTGGGTCTGATGTCCCCCACGACCCAGGAACGGGAGGAAACAGCCTGGGGGCAAACGCAACGGGGTGGGGGGCGGGGTCCCCTCTCCATCCAACATGGGCCAGAGGAGGGCGGGGTCCGGGTCATTCTAGGGGGGGGAACAGTGACAGTGAACAGTGCTCCAGCTTTGCCCCTCCCCGTTAACTGAGGCTCCAGAAGCCAGACGCGCCCCCCTCCCATCCCTAGCCCCCCCACCCCAAGCTCTAGACCTGGCTGACTAGGGACGGAGGGCGGGGATGGGCGTGTCCTGGGCTGGGCCCGGCCCAGCGCCCGCCCCCTGCCGCTGCGGGGCCAATGAACGGCCGCCAGCCTGATGTCACTCTCCCTGGCTCTGCTAACAAAGAGAACAATGGGGGCTACCAGAGGGACCCCGACAACGCCTCTGCCGGGACCCCCCCAGTCCGGCCCCGTGGCCCACTGACGGCTGGGGGGGATGCCAACCCCCAGAAGCAATTTCAATAACGGGGCCTGACACATGCCCCCCACATCCCCGACTTGGGGCGAAGGGTGGGGTAGATGGGTAACCTCTCTCCTCCAGTGCCCGCCACACCCCCCAGCAGGGTCCTCATGCTGGCAAGTAAAGGGGGACCCTCTTGGTACCCGAACTTCTACATCTACCCGAACACCCCCCCTTCCATCTATCTGCACCGGCGCCCCAAATCCCAGCGTGCCCCGCCCCATGCCGGCTAGGGGTGTCCAGAGCCCCTCGGGGTGGTCCCGGCAGCCCCGCTGGCCGGGGAGGGGGCGGCCGGGGTTCAGGTCCGGAGATCCGGAGACCCAGACAAAGGCGGCGGCCCCCAGAGCGCCGCGGGGAGGGTCGCGGGGTGTGCCCAACTTTCTCCCGCTGACCAGAGGCGAGACAAAGGCGCACGGGCGGCCGCCGGGGCCGGAGCCCAGGCGGGGCGGCGGCTCCGGGGTCGGGCGCGCAGCTGCGGCGCTGCGGGACCCCCCACCCCACCCTGCAAGCACCCCCGCTCCCCTCCGCCCCCATGGGGCGGCGCCCCGACGGCGGCCACTCACCCTGGCGCCCCACGATCTCGGCGACGTGCTCGGAGCTGGGCACCGGCACGCACTCGGTCATGTTCACGCTCTTCTTGCGGCTGCCGATCACGCTCATGGGCTCGGCCAGCAGCGCGGGGGCCCCCAGGGCGCCGGGGTGGGGCGCGAAGCCCGCGAACACGTCGGGGGGCGACGGCCGGGGCGCGGGCGGCGGCGGCGGCGGCGGCGGGGGGCTCAGGTCAGGCTCCAGCAGCGGCAGCGGCCCGGGGGTCACCGCCACGGCCACGGCGCTCAGGGGCGCCCCCGCCTCGGGCCCGTCGGGGGGCGCGGCCGCCGTGCCGACCTCCGCCCCCGACACGCCGCCGCCCGCCGCCGCCGCCGCTGCCGCCGCCGCCTCGGCGTCGTCGTCGTCGGGGTCCCCCGCGCCCCCCAGCCCCAGCGCTGAGAGCTGGTCGAGCGCCAGGCGCAGCGCGGCGGCCGCGTCGTCGTCGGGCGCGGCCTCCGGGGCGCTGTCGGGCGCGCACGGAGGCGCGGGCGGCGGCGGCGATCGCGGGGGGCCCGAGCTCAGGTCCCCGCCGTCGGGCCGGCCCAGGGAGCCGGGCATGGCGGGCACTAGCGCTCGGGCCCGCGCCGCCGCCGCCGCCGCCCGCGCCGCCGCCCTCCGCGTCTGCGAGCTCGGCCGCCGGCCGCCTGCATCCAGCGGCGGGGACGGGCGGCGGGCGCGGCGGGCGGGCGGGCGGCCGGGGCGCGCGGTGCTCGGGGCCGCGGGGCCGGCGCGGGCCGGCGACTCTGCCTGGCTCCTGGGCGGCGGCGGCGGCGGCGGCGGCGGCGGGGCTCGGCGGCGCGGACGCTCCTGGCCTCGCTCCCGCCCGCCGCGCTCCGTCCGGCCCGCCCCGGCCCGCCCCGGCCCCGCCCCCGTGACGCGCGCGCGCCCAACAATGGGGCGTCGGGCCAGGGCGCACGCGCGCGCGGGGTGGGGTGCGGTCACGTGGGCAGGCGCGGGGCGGGGCGGGGCGCGGCGGCACGTGCGGGCGTGGCCGGCGCTCCGGGGTGCAGATGCCCAGGCTGGAGGCGCGGCCCCTCACCCCCTCCGAGCCCAGCCCCAGTGCGCGCCCGGGCCACGTGAGCCGAGCTCCCTGCACCCCATTCCCTGCTCCGATTTTCTCCGGAGTCGCGCGGCGGGGCTTGCCCCTGTAGCCGCACCCCACACTCCTCCAGCCAAGTCGGCCGCCAGCGGGATGCACCCCCCAGAGACCCAGCTTCCCCTGCCGGCTCTGTCAGGGAGGCCAGTTTCCGGGGCTTGGGGTGGCCTGCTCTGTTCCCGTGCCGGTCACCAAATTGACACTCTTCCTCCCCAGCTTGGGGCCAAGGCTGTACCCCCTGCACCTCTACTTCCGTTGCTTTTGTTTTGGGAAGCATACCAGGTGGTGTGCAGAACAGACTCCTGGCTCTGTGCTCAGGTCACTCCTGGCGAGCTCTAGGGACCCTTTGGGGTGCTGGCGATCAAATCCTGATCGGCCTCGTGCAAGGCATGAGACCTCCCGGCTGGACTATCTCTGTGGTCTCGCATTGCGGGTTTTCAGTCCTGGCTCCCCGTGTTCGGGGGGTACTGCGGATGTAAGAGGGATTGCTGAGAGTAATACTCCCTGTACTATCCCAACCCCAGCGTGCCGCTCACTTCCATTTCTTTTGCTCAGTTCTTTTTGTTTGGGGGCCACACCGGGCAATGCTCAGGGGTTACTCCTGGCTCTGCACTCGGAAATGACTCCCTGGCGGTGCGTGGGGGGCCCTATGGAACGCTGGAGACGAAACCGGGTGGGCAGCATGGAAAGCAAACACCCTCCCCACTATACTATCTCTCCCACCCCGCACTTCCGTTTCTGATGGCTCCCCCTTCCACCCTTAAAGCCCTTACCCATCTTTTTTAGTTGTTCTGGGGGCCACCAGCCATGCACGGGGTTTTGTGTCATTGATGCCAGGGATGACCTGGCATTTCCCCATATGCATGCCCAGTGCGGGAGCCCTACGCGTTATTTGCAGAGCCTCCACCTCCCAGACTGACCTTGCAGGGGATAAAGGTGTGCCTTTCAGTTGCCTCCTGACCTTGGTTGCACTTGCTCCAGTTTATCCCCTTCCTCGGGGACAGTGCCCCAAGCCGCATTCCACCTTCTCGGGTTTAGCAAGCTACCAGCTGGTCCCGAGTGCAGAGACCAGTTCAGATGGGCTCCGGGGTTTGATTGCTTTTGTTTTGTTTTGCTTTGTTTTGGGACCACTCCTGGTAGTGCCCAGCAGACCCTAAGCTGTGCTTAGAAGTCAGATCTAGAGGGGCCAGAGAAATAGCACAGCAGGTAGGGTGCTGGCCTTGCACATGGCCATCCTGGGGTGGTCCCTGAGTTTGATCCCTGGCACTGCCTGAACAAAACAGCAAAACCAAGTTCCAGCGCCAGAAACTGTGGAAAACCCTAGAACCCAGGCTCCTCCATCGTAGAACTGCCTTCCTTTAGGGCTGGGGTGTCCTGGGCTCTAGAGGGGTGCCCTGAGCAACAGCCCTGGCCCCTCATATCAGGAACCCCGCATGCTGCCTGGGATTGAGTTTAAACGTCTTAACACATACATGATCACGTGGGCTGGAGTGATAGCACAGCGGATAGGGCGTTTGCTTTGCATGCGGCCGACCCAGGTTTGATTCCCAGCATCCCATAGGGTCCCCAGAGCACCACCAGGAGTAAGTCCTGAGTGCAAAGTAACCCCTGTGCATCACCAGGTGTGACCCAAAAAGAAAAAAAAAACACAACACATGATCACTTAAAACAGAATGAATTGAAGGGGCAGGAGTGATAGCAAAACAGGGAGGACATTTGCTTTGCACGAGGCCGACCCTGGTTCGATCCCGGCATCCCATAGGGTCCCCAGAGCACCGCCAGGAGTAATTCCTGAGTGCAGAGCTTGCCAGGTGTGACCCAAAGAGCCAGAGAGAGAGAGAGAGAGAGACAGAGACAGAGAGAGAGAGAATGAATGAATTGGGCTGGAGAGTTAGTGCCTTGAGGGTGCTTTCCTTATGTTCAATCCCCAGCACCCCATCAATAGGTCTCCTGAGCCTCACCAGGAGTGATCCCTGAGCACCAAATCAGGAGTGATCATGAAGACCAGGTTACACCAAGGAGTAACCCCCAGGGGGCTGAAGTGATAGTACAGCAGGGAGGGTGTTTGCCTTGCACGCGGCCGATCTGTGTTCGATCTCCAGCATCCCATATGGTCCTCTGGGTACTTCTAGGAGTAATTCCAGAGTGCAGAGCCAGGAATAACTCCTGAGCATCGCTGGGTGTGACCAAAAGCAAAAAAAATGGGTAACCCCTGAGCACTGCCAAGCTGCCTCTCACCTCACTATAAAGAGACAAAATGAACTGAGTCCTGGAGTCTAGGGGTGACAAGGCCCAGCCCTCCGCACGCCCCAGTGTGTCTATCCTTTTTCCAAGCATGTCTGATGGTAGCCACCCAGCCCTGCCCTCCCCAGAAGCTTCTCTGCTGCCTCAGCCTTTGTGTCCAGACTGTCCCCACCCACCGTGGGTGCCTGGTTTTCCCACTCTTAAGACACTGGGCCTGGACTTGAGGTCACTCGTGATGCTGGACTGTGTCTTCAAGGAGCCTGTTTTCAGATGTGGTCACATAGCTCGGCGGGGTGGGTAGGGGGGGAGGCTGAGCATTATTTATATTTTCTGGAGGAACATGGGCAGCCTGTATTACCTCGCCAGCCAGAACAACTCTAAATGTCTGATTTTTTTTCCCTTTTTTGGCTATTGGGGATCAAACCCAGGGCCAGGCCCCCGCAAGGCTCAGTAACTACATCTCAGATGGTCTCCTGGCCTGGATATCCAGTTCTCAACCTTTTTGCTACCTTGCTTTTGTTTTGGGGCTTCTACACCCAAATACACCTTCTACACCTTCAATCCTTCAAACTCAATCCTACACCCGGGGCTTCCTTCTGGCTCGTGGCACAAGAATCTCTCCTGGAGGTGCTCAAGGGAACTTACTGGATGCTGGAGATAAATCCCAGGGGAATCTACTGCAAGACAAGCATCCTGGGGCTGGGGCAATAGTACAGCGAGGAGGCAGTTTACTTTGCACCTGGGCGACCCGGGTTTGATTCCTGGCATCCCATATGGTCCCCCATGCACCGCCAGGAGTAATTCCTGAGTGCCCAGCCAGGAGCAACCCCAGAGCATCGCAGGGTATGACCCCCACACCAAAAAAAAAAAAAAGCAAAAAAAGAAAAGATAAGCATCCTATCACTTGTATATCACTCTGGTCCCTCCCATCTTGCTTCTTTCCTGCCTACCCCTGCTGGTTGGCAGATTTCTGCCTTGTTTGTTTGTTTTTTGCTTTTTTGGGTCACACCTGGCGATGCTCAGGGGTTACTCCTGGCTCTGCACTCAGGAATTACTCCTCCTGGCGGTGCTTGGGGGCCTCTATGGGATGCCGAGGATCGAACCTGGATCAGCCGCATGCAAGGCAAACGCCCTCCCCGCTGTGCTATAATAGCTCTGGCCCCTACTCTGCATCATTTAAAGTTATATACAATGTTCCAGGAGAAATGTGCCAAGTTGACAGCAGTGTGAAAGGCCGGGGAGAGAGGCTGGGTGAAGGTGCTTGCACTGCAGGTGGCCCACCCTGGTTGGATCCCAGGCACCGCAGGTGGTCCACTGGGTCCCCCCCCAGAGTGAGCCCTGAGCACAGAGCCAGCAAGTCCTGAGCACCGCCAGTTGTGACCCAAACAGAACAGAGCAACAAACAAAATGCCTTTTCTTTGGCGGGGGCGGGGGAAGGGCTTTGGGGGTTGTACCTGGTGAGGCTCAGGATTTATGCCTGGCTCTGCACCTGGGAGTCACTCCTGGAGGGGCTCAGGGAACCAACCGTACAGGCTGCCAGAGATCGAACCCGGATCCACCACGTGCAAGGGAAGTGCCGCACCTGCTGCTCCAGCCTCACAAAATGCTCTTTGGGAAGGATCAGAGCCGAGTCGTGGGACTGGCCGAGGTGCCCAGATGATGGAGAGAAGCATCTTTTTTTTTTTCTTTTTGGGTCACACCCGGCGATGCACAGGGGTTACTCCTAGCTCATACACTCAGGAATTATTCCTGGCAGTGCTCAGGGGACCTTATGGGATGCTGGGAATCGAACCCGGGAGGGCATGCAAGGCAAACGCCCTCCCTGCTGTGCTATTGCTCCAGCCCCGAGAAGAGCATCTTGAGAGGGGACTGAGAGAGCTCACAGGGGTAAGACTGACTTGAGGGCCTGAGCGACAGTACGGCCAGGAGGGCGCTGGCCTTGCACACGGCAGACTGAGGTTCAATCCCCGCCATCCCATAGGGTCCCCAAGCACCACCAGGAGTAATTCCTGAGTGCAGAGCCAGGCATAGCCCCTGAGCATAGTAGCAGGTGGCCCCAAAACAAACAAAAACGCTTACATGCGGCTGACGCGGTTCCATCCCCAGCATCACGTCCTGGTTACTGTGGGGATCAATCCTCCAAGCACACCCTCCCCCCTGAAAAAAAAAAACAAAAAAAAGTTGGACAGAGGTGGCTTGGGAAGCAGATTCCGGGTCACTCCTCCCCCCCCCCTCAAATAGTGAAGCCTTTTTTTTTTTTTGGTTTTGTTTTTTGGCTTTTTGGGTCACACCTGCCTGGTGATGCTCAGGGGTTACTTCTGGTGGTGCTCAGGATCGAACCCAGGTAGGCCGTGTGCAAGGCAGATGCCCTCCCCACTGTACTGTCGGAGCTCTGGCTGAGAATGTCTGTTCTTAGGTCTTTTTCTAGGACTCAGAAAAGAGATGGTGGGAAGGCATGGGTTTGAGGAATATATAAATACTTGCCGGTTCCTTTCATAAAATTAGAACATCCTATTTCTGAAAATATTTATGAGAAAGAGCCCAAGCAGAGCCTCATACGTGCAGCACGCGTCTTCCACCCCTGAGCCGCGTCGTCCCTGGTTCTATGAGCTCATTAAGAGATACTTGGACGGTAACTATGTATGGGGCCGGAGACAGAGTCCAGGGGGCCAGACGCCTGCCTTGCACGCAGCCCACCCAGGTTCGATCCTTGGCACCACATGGAGTCCCAGAGCACGGCCGGGATTGGCTCCTGAGTGCAGAGCCAGGAGAAACTCTGGAGCACCCCCGGGTGTGGTCTGAAGTCTTCAGCAGATTGATTTCTGGGCGAGGCTCATCCCGAGCGGTAGAGGCCAGCGGAGGCCAGCCGGGAGCATGGTGGAGGTTGTGGAATGAGGGTCACTTTTTTCTTTGGTTTTGAATCACACCTGGTTATGCCTGGTGGTCAGCCATGTGCAAGCAAGCTAAATGCTGTAAGCCACTATTGTATCTCTCTGGACCCCTTTACTCCATTTTTTTTCTCTTTGGGTCACACCCGGCGATGCACGGGGATCACTCCTGGCTCTGCACTCAGGAATTACTCCTGGCTGCGCTCAGGGGACCCTATGGGATGCTGGGAATGGAACCTGGGTCGCCCTACCTGCTGTGCTATCACTCCAGCCCTACCCCGTCCCATTTATTTTGAGGGAAAAGAAAGCACCTGGGGGTGCCAAGAGCTGGAGGCAGGGCACCCAGAAGATGCTCCCCAACCTGGGAGCCAGTCCCCAGGAGGTCACTTGAAGGGGAACTGGCCACTTGCAACCGGGTGGCTTCCGGAGGGGGGGTTATCCGGACCCCCCCTTGCTGATACCTCAAACGAATAAACTCAGTCAAGGAAAAACAGTCTCAAACCACCAACTCCCTTTCCTGAACAGTTTTGTTTCCTCTTTCCAAATTACCACGCAAGATGGTCAATTTCAGGTTTGTTTGGCTCTGCAGTCCCATGCACTGTGGAGCCGGGTTTGTTTTGTCCTGCACGTGTAAGTTACTCGCAACGTACAAGCCCGGCTTCAGGATTCACTGCTGGCTGCCAAGTGCCAAAGCATAGCGGGGTGGGGCTCTGTGGGTCCTTTAGCCCTGATGGTTCGGAGGGGGCAGGGCAGGCTTTGCACAAGGAGCCCTGGGTTAGATCCCCAGCACCTGTGGCCCCCTGGCATACCTAGGTGTGCCCCCCCCCCCAATAAAACTCCTTTACTATAACCTTCCCCTCAATACCCACTTTCGCAGTGTATCTGCTGCTGACATGATGGTCCCCAGTACAGGGTAGACACATGATCAGGATTCTCTGGGGCAGCAGAGCTGGTGGGGTGGGGTGGAGGGTTGGCGGGTGTGCAATGGCTCACGGGGTGGGTGATGTGGCCCGACCAACAGGGTGGCATCCCACAAATAAGTCTGCAAGCAGCAGGGAGTCCCTGAGATGGTCTGGGCGGGAGGTTCGTGTGGGAGCCGGGCCCCTGGCTACCTTAGGAAAGGGGTCACCCCTCTGCCGACACTTGGCTCTCTTGGGGCCCTGACTCAACCTTCATTTTCTGCTGTCCCTCGCCCCCTGACCCCCGCCCCAAGTACCCCCAAACAGCCACACAGACCCACAGACCAGATAGGAAGCAGCTCAGCAGCAAAGCTCGTGACTTGGAGACCTGGGTTCAATTCCCGGCACCAGAGAGGAAACATACACTAGTGATTTCTGGCTGGAGTCCCCTCGGCCATTGTTTTCAAAGCTAAATCGGGGGTTTGGCTCCCACTGGTGGGGTTCAGGGAACCAAAAATACTGGCGGGTGGGACTGGGATTGCTGTGTCCAAGTCCCTTACCCACTCCATGATCTCAATTTTTTTTTTTTTGGGGGGGGGTCATACTGGGCAATGCTCAGGGGTTACTCCTGGCTCCTGCACTCAGGAATGACACCTGGTGGTTCTCAGGGGAACCCTATGGGATGCTGGGAATCAAACCCGGGTCGGCCACATGCAAGGCATATGCCCCACCGCCAGCCCCACCTCAATGTTTAAATGGGGTGTCTGCCCCCTCTCCCCAGGTGGCCTTAGTGCCAACCCACAGGAGTTTCTGGGACTTCTGCATGCTGCTGCTATACACCCTTGCTTCATTCTGTGACCCACCCAGGGAAGCTGAAATGGGCAGTGTGGGGCCACCAGGTCCCAGAGGGTCCGTCCACAGACCACCTCCCCCCCACCCCCTGGGTGCAATGCAGAACCTTGGGGTGCCTGAGCCTGGAGATAAACTTTGTCATCTGGAATGACCAGAGAACCCAGGCCCCAAGTTCTGGGATGACACCCCAAATATCCGAGACCCCACCCAAAGAGGGGCTGACCCATGCCACCGTGGGGCTCGGCGTGGGCCCACTGGCTTAGTTTCCCCAGGGGGAGTCCATCACAGGAACACAGGTGAGTGCAGGTCTGAGGGAGACCCCTGGGCTTCTGTGCCCCGAGGGTCCCATTGTCCCACCTGTCCATAGATCCTGCCCCCCACAGGCCCGGGAGTCCCCCCTTCCCAACAGGTATCTCCCCTTAGTGCAGGAAACTCAGAACTCCACCCCGACCCCCCCCCTGCACGGGGTCCCCTGAGGCGCAGTTCCCGCCGACAGACTCGGGGCGCCCCGTTACAACAGACCACACACCCAGATGGCTTTATTCTCTGCTGAGCAGGGTCCCCCCGAGGGCTCCAGCACCAGCTGGGCACTGGGGCCACACGTGGTGGCCTTCGTGAATTTGTGCTTGGACAGGACTTGGGGGCGGGACGGGATTGGGGTGGGGGGGGCACCAAAGCCCCCCAGCACCTTCCCAACAGCCCTGGGCGCAGGGCCGAATGTCCGGTCGTGCAGGGGTGGGGGTGGGGGGCAGAGCCTGCCAGGGGTGCGGCGTGCAGAGGCCCCTTCCCCGCTGCCTCAGTGCCACAGACCCCCAGCGCGAGGTGGGCAGCCCCCTGGCGCCCCAGGGAACCAGCGACCACGGGCAGGTGCGGCTCTGAGACGGTCACCTGCCCCATCGCCATCGAAGCTTCCAGAGCCCCGGGCTGAGCTGCTGTCCACGCAGGCCCGGGGGGAGGCCCTCGGTGGACGGGGGCGCAGGCGGGGGCGCCGGGCCCGGGGGCCGCTCGTACCCAACCCAGGTGCAACTGTTCCTCGGCCTCTGCGGGCGACCCCCAAGGAGTCCAGGGCAAGCCGCGGGGCCGGGCGGAGACGCGGCCGAGGGGGCGTCGGGGCGGGCGCCCGCGGGGACAGGTCCCAGGCGCCCGCGGTCACCCGGCTCTAGACACGCTCCAGGTCCGGGTCCTGGTCGGGCTCGTCGTCGTCGTCGTCCTCGTCGTCGTCGTCCTCGTCGGCGGGCGCCTGGCCGAGGGGCGCGTCCCCGTCACGCGCCAGCTCCTGCACGTGCGCAAGCATGTCGGCCATGAGCGCCTCCTCCAGGCGCTTCCGCACCTGCTGCACCAGCTCCTCCTGCTTCCTGCGAGCGGGGAGGGGAGGGTCAGGGGCGGGGCCAGGTCAGGGGCCGCCCCCGCCGCCTACCTGGCCCGCGGCCGGGGTGGGGGGGGTGGGGGGGGTGGCGTACCGGATGTCCTCGTCGGTCACCATGAAGGCCTTGCAGAGCGGCTGCGCCGTGTTCAGCCACACGCCCGGGTTCTTCTCCACGGCGGCCGACAGCTGCCCGGTGATGGGCGCCGTGCTGGTGTGCAGGGCGCTGGCGATGGCCGACAGCAGCGTCTCGTCCGTGCAGCCCGGGCCCACCCCTGCGGGCAGGGGGCCGTCAGCCAGGCGAGCTTCCCGCCCGGCCCCAGCAGCCCGCCCCAGCAGCCCCCCCGCCCCCCTCCCCGGCCTCTGCGGCGCTCACCCTGCAGGCCCTTGGGGAGGTCCATGGTCTGCACCAGCTCCTCGGCGATGTCAAAGGCGTTGAGGCCACTCAGCTTCTTCTCCCAGAAGAGCTGCACACGGACGGACGGACAGACAAACTGACGCGTGAGGCCAGTGGGACAGCCTGGCTGGCTCCCCCCACTGGTGACTCCAGGGTACAGCCGGAGTCCCCCACAACCCCCTTTGATTGTTTTGGGGGCCATGCCCAGCAGTGCTCAGGACTTAGTCCTGGAGGGGCCGGGGATCGAACCTGTGACCTTGCGTGCAAAGCCAAGTGCCCTCCCTGCTGTGCTATTGAGGGACCCCACATGCACTTTCCCCCAAAGGAGGGCAAGTGACTTCAGCGCCGACCGGAGCAGGAGCTAGAGGGCAGCGGGGGTCCAGGGGCTCCCGTGTCCAGGCGAGTCCCTGCACGGGGCAGCCTGGGTCAATGCTCGAAGGCTGAAGTGAGGGTGTCCCGAACACAGCGGGGTGGGGGACACAGGCAGGCAGGTGCCCCGTGGTGGGCTGTAACCAGACGGGGCCCACAGCCAGCTCTGCCGGGACGAATCCAGGGCGCATTCACCAAGCCCCCACTCCAGGCTCCAGTGCTCCGAGAAGGCCTGGGCCTTGAGGGAACAACCAGATGCTACCCCAGGGCCCTGGCCTCAGTGCCCGCTGGCCTGTGGGGTCCCCTGGCTGCAACCCACACAAGCATGAGTAATGGCCCCTGCACACACCGTCCCCAGCCAGGGCGCACAGCTCCTAAGAGCTCTGGGATGGGCGCCGGCACCCCATGGCACCAGGGGGTCACTCCCAAACATGGCCAGGTGTGCCCCACCAAAACTACACAACACCCCCCGAAAAAAAAAAACCCAGAGGGGCTGGAGTGATAGCTGAGCGGGTAGGGCGTTTGCCTGGCATGCAGCCAACCCGGGTTCGATTCCCAGGATCCCATATGGTCCCCCGAGGACTGCCAGGAGTAATTCCTGAGTGCAGAGCCAGGAGTAACCCCTGAGCATCGCCAGGTGTGACCCCCCTCCCCCCCAAAAAAAATAAAACCCAGAAAAACAAGCCCAGGCTGCAGCTGGTTGTGAGGCTGGGGCACAGCCCCCAGGCCCTGAGACCCACACGGGCAGGCTCACCTGCCGAGGCTGCTCCACGGCTTTCTGGGGGTCGCTCTTCACCTTGTTGCTGGGATGGTTGGTGATCTTGGTCACCGGCTGCTTGAAGATGGACGCCGTCTGCCGGACGGGCAGCGCCGTGTTTAGGTCGGGCTTGCCCTGCAGAGACACGAGACAGGAGGCTGGGTCCCCAGGGCACCCCGACAGGCGGGCGCCGGGGGGGGGGGGGGGGGGGAGGGAAGGTGGGGCGGGCGCCGCTGGGGCCCACCTTGAGTTGGTTGGAGGAGTCATAGCGCACGCGCTGCCGGCTCTTGTTCACTTTGCTCATTAGCATCTTCCCCGTGCGGAAGTCAAAGGTGCTCAGGTCCATGGAGCCCCCCAGGTAGCGTGCCAGCTGCGGTTTGCTCCGGAACTTCTTCCCGCTGGGGCTGCGCAGACATCGGGTCAGTGGCCGGCAGGACCCGGACCCACCCCACCCATGGGCCTGCCCCCCCCACCCCTCCACTGCAGGGAAGAACGCGCAAAGTGACTGTGAGTCCGCCCCACCCTGAGCGGCCGCTGGGGTGACGGCGTGCGGGGACATCCGGGGACCTGGGATGTCCGTGGGTCCGAGATTGGTGGGGGCAAGAGGACAGTGGGGAGGGTGCCGGCCTTGCACGCGGCCAGCCCAAGTTCGATCCCCCAGCGTCCCACAGAGGCCCGCCCTCCCCGCCCAGCCAGGAGTGACCCAGGAGAGTGGAGCTACGAGTCAGCCCTGAGCACCGCCAGGTGTGGCTCAAAAGACAAACACAAAAACTTCATAAGGGACCTGGCCCACAGGGCTGGAGCCCTGGGTCCAAGCACCCCAGCCATGCCCACAACCAAAAAATAAAAATAAAACCACCATGTGGCCAGGAACCCACACGGACACGGGCCCCACACTGGTCCCTCTGCACAAGACCTCACCTCAGCCCCCAGTGGAACTGGCCAGAACCCGGGAGCAAGAGGCGACTCCAGCCAAACCATGGATGTACCCCCAGACCCCCCCCCACCGTGTCTCTCATGCTCCATACGCGTGTCCCCTCATCCAGGACCCCCAAAGTGCCCAGGAAGCTTAGGCAGAGAATTAGGCCCCCAAGGGCTCCTGGGCAAGGGGCAACCAGGGCTGGAAACATGGAAAGGGAGGGGTGGGGGCCAAGGGACACAGGGAGGGGATGCCGCTGCAGACAGGGCTTAATTGGGAGGGTTGGCCTGTTGGAATGTTCTGGAATGGATAGGGGAAGGCTTAGATGCCATGGTGGTGGTGAAGGGAGCCCGATTTGGGAGGTTTCCAGGAATCACTAATTGAGATGCATGCAGAGGCCCACGCAGCATCTTCGTTTCGTGTGGGGGCTACACCCGGCCGAGTCTAGGGGCCCATATGGTCTGACTAGGGTTCCCACATGCAAAACATGTGCACCCACCCATGGCAGGGATGGGGTGGGGTGATTCTGTTTTTCTTTCCTGGGGGTGGAGTCACACCCAGTGGTGCTCACGGGACCCTAAGGGGTGCTGGGATTAAACCCTGGCCGGCAGCGTGCAAGGCAAGCATCCCACCCGCCGCACTGTCACTCCAGCCCCACAGGTTTCGGAAGGGCGAGTAGGGGGCTGAGGGGCCACACCCAGCAATGCTCAGGGGTCACTCCATGCAACGCCCAGATGTACGGCAGAGTAACAGGGACTGATTCAGGGTCAGGTTCAAGCAAGACAAGTGTCTTAACCCGCCTGATCTCTCGGTTCCCAGGAAGGTTCTTGCATGAAGAAGAAATCACGGCCTGAGGGATCAGACAGCCCATGGTGGGAGGGAGGCAGGGGGAGCCCAGGGAGAGGCTGGTGGACATTTCTGGGTCCCCAAGGCCCTCAACCACGGTTAGGACCGGACAAAAAAAAAAAAAAAAAACAGAACTGCAGGGTGCTGGCCAGAGGGGAAGGGAAGCCACAGGCTGTCTGGGGGGTTTTGGCTTTTGCAGCCACACCTGGTGGTGTTCAGGAGTAACTCCTGGCTCTGACTCAAGAAGCACTCTTGGTGTTGTCCCGGGGTGGGGGAAAGATGGGGTGCTTGGGATGGAACCCAGGTCGGCTGTGTGCGTGGCAAGCGGCCTCCCTCTTTCATGCCCATCTTGGACACTGTTGCTCTCCGGCTGTGGAGGGATCCAACCGAGCCCTCGGGCAGCCAGCTCCTACTTTACCTGAGCTCCCCGCCTGGCCAGGCTGGGAAACTGGGGGAACTTGGGGGACCTACTGGAGGGACAGCTGGTGGGACACTTGCCTTGCATCTAGCTAACCCAGGTTCAACCCCCAGCATGGCATAGGGTCCCTGGAACCCACAGGAGCAATTTCGCAGCCTGGAGCGAGGCCACAGTCCCGAGTATGCCTGGTATGGTCCCCAAAACGGAAAACTAGAGACGCCTGTGTTGCCTTTTGGGACCAGGCAAGCCCCCACACCTGGAGCTGTAGACCCTGGGGGTCCCTCCTCCCCATGGTCCCAATGCCAGGACCCAAAGGGACCCACACAGCAGCCAACCCCCCCCCCTAAAACAAAGCCCCCAGGGATAATGCAGCGGGAAGGGCGATGGCCCTGCACACTAAGCCAGGCTCCATCCCCGCCACCCCCCAGGGTCTACTCAGCCCTCCTCCCAGGGAGCGATTCCCTGAGCGATTCCCTGAGCGCAGAGCCTGGACTCAAACTCTGAGCACCGCCCCGTGTGGCTCAAACAGACCCAAAAAGAATAAGAAGTAAAATAAAAGAAACGGCCAGGTGGTGGGGACCCACGCACTGGTTAGAAGGGCGTCGTTCCTGCCCTCACAAGCACCACCAACAGCCTAGAAATGGCAGGTGTCCCGGGGAACAGAGGCCGGGATGGGGTGGGGGCTGGGGGAGACAGCTGCGGCCCAAAAGCAACACCGCGGGGCAAGAGGCAAAGCCCAGGGCGCAGCCAAACAGCGAGCAGCGGGGGACTTCTTTGTTGCTCGGAGGGGGTGTCCCGGCCCCCGTTTCCCGGGCCAAGGAGAGTCCCTCCGTGCAACCTCGGGGAGGGGTGCCCACGAGCCCGCCTGTGCGTGGGAAACAAACAGGACCCACGCGGGGCTGCGGAGGTGAGGAAACCTCAGCACGCGCCCTAAGCCAAGGGCCGGGGGCCGCCGGGGAAGTGCCCCCCCAAGCTGCAGCAAAAGCCCATGCAACTTGCCCGACCAAGCGACCGCCTACCCTCAAACTCCAAAATCCCCGGGGCTCCCTTACCCCGGTTCTCCCGCCACTCCACCCCCCTGCCCTCCCCCGTCCCGGGGATCAAGGCACAACCCAGTTCCCACCCCCGCCTCCCAGCAGCGACGGGCCGGGGCTTGGGCGCCCGAGGCCCAACAAAGGCCGCCACCCGCGGGTGGGCCCCGTCGAGGCTCCACGCGGCCCCGCCAGCCCGTGCGCGCGCGCGCGCGCGGGGAAAGGCCAACGCGCGCACGCGCTCCGGCGGAGGCGCGCACGCACGCGGCGGAGGCGCGCGCGCACGGCGCAGGCGCCCAGGCCGCGGTCCGGCTCGGGGCGAACCGGCCGCCGCGGAGGCCGCTGGGAGGCGCCCGTTGGGGGCCCTGCCCGGCCGGCACGCTCATTCACCTATAGTAAAAGACATCCCTGTGGCCGGCCGACAGCCCCGACCTTCTGGGCACTTCTTCCCTCTCCCAGCCCTGCGGGAGCGCCGGGCACTCCCACCTCTTCCGCTCCATCGCGCCCGGCTCCTCGGCCCGCCGCCGCCGCCGCCGCCGCCGCGCGGACCCCCGCTCGCCGCCGCCGCTGCCTCCGCCGCCGCCGCCGCCACTCGCCGCAGCTGTTCCGGCCCCCGGGCCCCCGCCCTCCGCCCCAAGCCGGGCGCGCGCCGGCTTTGCCGCCCTCTCGGCCCCCTCCCCGCGCTCGCCAGCCCCCGCTCGGGGGGCCCGCTCCGCCCACCCGCCCGCGCGCGGGGCCCCGGGCTGCGCAGGCGCCGCGCACGCCACGCCCCCGCCCGCCTCAGCCAATCGGGACGCGGGATAGGGCGGGGCCGGGCTCGCGCCTGCGTGCTGGAGACTCGCAGCTTCCACGTGTGCTCGCGAACCAGCTTCCCTCTCGGGCCCGCTGGAGTCCAGAGCGCCCGGCCCGTGCCCCGAGTTGGTCGCGGCTCCTTCCACTGAATGGTGTATCTGAGCTTCCAGGCGCAGAGGCGCCTGTCTTCGGGGGCGTGGTCGCTGTCTGCTCTCCTGCAGAAGCCTTAGGATTAATTTCACTTATTTGGAGGGCGAGTAGGTCACACCTGGTACTCAAAGGCTACTCCCAGCCCTGTATGTGGGGATTAAGTGTGTGTGTGGGGGGGGGGCTGGCGGGGGGAATCCTTTCCCAGTAACTTTCAATGAGACGGCTGTTGGGGCCGGGGCGATTATACTGCAGATAGGGTGCTTGCAGTATAATCCCTGGCACCCCAAAGGATCTCCTAAGCACCGCCGGCTGTGACCCCTTTCATCCAAAAAAATCAAAACAGCTCTTTAAAATAGGGGCTGGAGAGGTAGGTAGTACAGCGGGTAGGGCGGTTGCCTTGAACTCAGCCGATCCATTCAATTCCCCGGATCCGTCAATAATAATTCTGAGTGCAGAGCCAGGAGTAACTGAGGATCGCCGGTTGGAACCCCAAAATCAGATAAATAAGGAGCTAGAGAATAGTACCGAGGTAAGGCACATGGTCACTTTGACCGACTGTGGTTGGATATTCAGCACCCTTAGTACGTACCCCCAGGTGTGGTTCAAAAGTATTAATAAAATTAAAATAAATTGGTACCAAAGCGAATAGTACAGTGGGGAGGATGCTTGCCTTGCACGTGGCTGACCTAGGTTCCATCTCTGGCACCCCATAGGGTCCCCTGAGCCTGCCAGGAGTAAGTCCTGAGCATCACTGGGAGTGACCCCCCACAAATAAAATAAAAAAAATAAAAGAGACATAGTACAGAAGATAAAGTGCTTACCTTGCTCGCAGCTGACCTGGTTTCTATCCCCAAGCACCTCATAAAGTCCCCTGAGCATGGCCAGGAGTGATCCCTGAACACCCTTAATTCCTAAATGTAGCCCAATTCCCCCTCCTCCCTCTAACACCCCCCAACCCCGCAAATAAATACCACTTTTTTTTTTTTTTAAATCATTTGGGGGGCCGGAGCGATAGCATAGCGGGTAGGGCGTTTGCCTTGCACGAGGCCGACCCAGGTTCGATCCCCGGCATCCCATAGGGTCCCCCAACCACTGCCAGGAGTAATTTCTGAGTGCAAAGCCAGGAGTAACCCCTGAGCATCGCTGGGTGTGACCCAAAAAGCAAATAAATAAATAAATAAATAAAGTCATTTGGGTCACACCCAGTGGGTGCTCAGGGATCAAGCACTTATCCCTGTTCTCTCTGCCCCAAGGACCGCTTTAAACTTAATTTAAGTTTCACTTTACCGTCCTTCTTTCCTTCTTGTTTTAGAGCTACACCCTGGGTGCTCAGCAGCTGTTGCTCTTAGCTCTGCACTCAGGAATTACTCAGGGAATGACAGGAATCAAATCCAGGTTGACTGCCTGCAAGGCAACACCCTGCTCTCTGTAGGATCTCTCCAGCCCATACTTTGGTTTCTTGTTTGGGGGTTGCACCTGATTGTACTCAGGGCTTACTCCAGTCTCTGCCATGAGGGGTGATTCCTGGCAGTGCTTAGAGGAACATATGGGCTGCTGGGGATCAACCCAGGTTAATTGCAGGCAGCGCAAACACCTTACCAGCTATACTATCTCTCCAGCCCCTTAAGATCCACTTTATTTTCTGTAGATTTTTTTTTCTTTTTGGGTCACACCCAGCTATGCTCAGGGGTTACTCCTGGCTCTGCACTCAGGAATTACTCCTGGCAGTGCTCAGGGGACCCTAGGGGATGCTGAGAATTGAACTTGGGTCGGCCGTGTGCAAGGCAAACACCCTACCCGCTGTGCTGTCTCTCCAGCTCATCACTGTATCACTGTCATCCCGTTGCTCACCAATTTGCTTGAGTGGGCGCCTGTAACGTCTCCATTGTGAGACTTGTTACTGTTTTTGGCATAGCGGATACGCCACGTGTAGCTTGCCAGGCTCTGCTGTGCGGGCGAGATACTCTCAATAGCTTGCCGGGCTCTCTGAGAGGGGTGGAGGACTCAAGCCCGGCTTGGCCGCATGCAAGGCGAACGCCCTACCTGCTGCGCTATTGCTCCAGCTCATATTTTCTGTAGATTTTTTGTAATGTTTTTGTTTGGGGACCACACCTGGTGATGCTTAGGACTTACTCCCTGCTTTGTGCTCAGGAATTACTCCTGGCAGCCTGGGGGGCCCTATGGAATTCTGGGGATCAAACCAGGGGTGGCTGAGTGCAAGGCAAGCGCCCTACCCATGATACTATATCTCTGGCCCCTTAAGGTGCACGTTAAGACTTGGGGGAGCCTGAGGGGTCCAAGAATGAGCTAGTACAAGCTTTGCTTTCGAGAAACCCAGGTTTCACGACCCCCAGACCCTCCACGCCACATGGAACACTGGATTTGGCCCCAAAACAAAGCTGATGAAGTTAGACTCGGACCCAGCGAGGCTGAGCCCGTGTATTTCATGGGGTGTCCCAGGTTCCATCCCTAGCACCATGTGGTTCTGTGGGTACAGAACCCAGACCAGCTCCTGAGTGCCTTCAGGTGTGGCCCCGAAAACAGAAGATTAAGACATGAGAGCCAGGGCTGTGGCTATAATGGTGGGACACACTCAGGGAAATGCAAGGCCTGGGCTTGCCCCCCAGAGACTTCCCACCACCCAGTGTGGCAGCTGAGAAAGGGAAATAAAGTTGTTGCAGGTCAGGGGCTGGAGCGATAGCACAGCAGGTAGGGTGTTCATCTTGCATACAGCTGACCCGGGTTCGATTCCCAGCATCCCATATGGCCCCCTGAGCACCGCCAGGCATAATTCCTGAGTGCAGAGTCAGGACTAACCCCTGTGCATCACCAGGCGTGACCCAAAAAGCAAAAAAAAGCAAAAAAAAAGTTGCAGGTAAAGGGGCTGGAGCACTAGCATAGCGCGAAGGACGTTTGCCTTGCGTGCAGCTGACCCAGGTTCAATCCCAGGCATCCCATATGGTTCCCTGAGCTCCGCCAGCAGTGATCCCTGAGTGCAGAGCCAGAAGCAAGCCCTGAGCACTGTGTGGCCCAACATACCCCTCCAAGGTGTGGGAGAAGGGAGTACAAAAGTGTGCTTTTTGGGTTTGGGGCTTTTGTTGTTTATTTCTTTTGGGGGCCACAAGTGCTCAGGGCTGACTCCTGGCTCTGTGCTCAGGGATCATTCCTGGTGGGCTCTGGGGACCCTATGGGATGCTAGGGATGGAACTTAGATCAGCCCCATGCAAGACAAATGACTTCCCACTCAGGCCCCCAAAAATGTACTTTTGGGAAACAATAAAATGTAAGAGATTTCTCAGCCTTGAAGTTGCACAGACACATACAGACCACACCCCTTTGACATGTAAGTCCCTGGAGAGGAGAAACTGAGGCCCCACCCACATACAGAAATTTAGGCCTCCGGAGCTGAAGCGATAGCATAGTGCATAGGGCGTTTGCCTTGCATGTGGCTGACCTGTGTTCAATTCCCAGCATCCTATATGGTCCCCCGAGCACCGCCAGGAGTAATTCCTGAGTGCAGAGCCAGGAGTAACCCCTGTGCATTGCCGGGTGTGTCCCAAAACGCAAAACAAACAAACAAACAAACAAACAAAACTAGAGCCCCACCCAGACATGGGTGAATGCTCAGAAAATAATCTATAAGGCCAGGGGCTGGAGCAATAGCACAGCGGATAGGGCGTTTGCCTTGCATACAGTCGACCCGACCCGGGTTCGATTCCCAGCATCCCATTTGGTCCCCTGAGCACCGCCAGGAGTGGTTCCTGAGTTCAGAGCCAGGAGTAACCTGTGTGCACCGCCGGGTGTGACCCAACAAGGGAAAAAAAAAAAAGGGCTTCTTTTCTCTCAGTAAATGCTGGTTCTTTCCCATTCTTTGAAAAGAACTCAAATTCTATTTTTTTTTTTAGAACTCAAATTCTAATAGACAAATAAACACACCACAGTCTACAAAACTATATATATTTTTTTCCTTTTTGGATCACACCAGTGGTGCTCAGGAATTACTCTTGGTACTTGGGGGACCCTCTGGAATGCCGGGGATTGAACCCAGGTCGGCCATGCGCAAGGCAGGAGCCCAACTCTAGCTGTACTTCGCTTCTCAATAAAAACTAGTGCTGGGGCTGGAGCGATAGCACAGCGGGTAGGGTGTTTGCCTTGCACGCGGCCGACCCAGGTTCGATCCCCAGCATCCCATATGGTCCCCTGAGCACCGCCAGGAGTAACTCCTGAGTGCAAAGCCAGGAGTAACCCCTGTGCATCGCCGGGTGTGACCCAAAAAGAAAAAAACAACAAAACAAAAAACTAGTGCTGGGGCCAGCGTGACAGGACAGTGGGTTGGGCCCTTACTTGCCTTCCGTACAGCCAGCCCAGATTCAATCCCGGGCCCCTCATAAGGTGCCCCGAGGCCACCCTGAGCTCAGGGTCAAGAGCCAGCCTTGAGTAAGCTCTGCTGGGTGTGGTCTCCAGGCCAAAAATAATTGAAAATATAAACAGTCTGGCTTCCCTATTTCACCTCCTCCTGAAATTCCTTTCTGTGAGGGAATTGCGAAGGTTCTAGAATGTCTCCAGAGATGGGGAGGACTTTCCTATCCCGTCCTTGCTCCAGCCGGAGTTCATGGCTCCCGGAGAAATGGGGGGGGGGCACCGGGGGGCAGGATCACCTCCCCCGCCATGCAGAGCAAGTGGGCTTCATGTTTTGGGGGTGGGGGCCACCTGGTGATGCTCAGGGCTCCCTCCTGGCTCTGCACTCGGGAATGACTCCGGGCAGCAGTGGAGGACCATATGGGATGCCAGGAATCGAACCTGGGTCGGCCGCGTGCAAGGCAACTCCCCTGCCTGCCACACTCTCTCTCCAGCAGCCCCATATTTAGTTTTGTCTGGGGGCACATCAGGTTGTGCCGAGGGCTCTGCACTCTGGGATCACTCCTGGCAGGCTCTGGTGTACCCAGTGGGGTGCCCGGGACGGAACCTGGGTTGACATCGTGCAAGGCAAGCACCCTACCCGCTATACTACCCCTTCTGTCTCTCATATGTGCTTCTAAACATGCGTTCCTGTATTGGGGTCTAACTGAAGATTTCACACATGCGTGGGTTTTTTTTGTTTGTTTTTGTTTTCTTTTTGGGTCACACCTGGCAATGCACAGGGGTTACTCCTGGTTCTGCACTCAGGAATTACTCCTGGCAATGCTCAGGGGACCATATGGGGTGCTGGGATTGAAATCTGGGTCCGCCGCGTGCAAGGCAAATGCCCTACCCGCTGTGCTATTGCTCCAGCCCTGACACGTGTGTTTTAAGTGCTCTACTGCCAAGTCCCTCCCTGCCCAACACCAGTGATTCCTGGGTTCATCTCTCACAACCCCTACCCACCTGGACTCTGATGCTGGGTCCCAGGCTTTGCGCCCCATGACCCTGGCAGTTCCTTTTTCTTGGGAATCCCAGCATCTCCATCCCAGTCTCCCCACCGAAATCTGAGCTCCTCAGAGCCCCCGACTGACCCCAGAGTTGTCATCCAGCCCAAGCAGGGCCCCCGGGAATATCCCCCGGTTGAAGGGGCTAGTTATGACCTGAGCAGGTGCGTGGTGGGGGTGTGGGTAAGACACCCCGAGTCCCGGGAGTGATGGTTCTGCTCCTTTGCAATAAACTCAGTTTCAGTTTCGGTGTTTTGCTTTCTGGGCCGTACCTGGAGGTGCTCAGGGGCTATTTATGGCTTGGTGCATGGTCCTGGTGGCGCTCCGGAACCCCGTGGTGTTAGGGATGAAACTCGGGGCTCCCACAGCCAAAGCCTGCTCCCTAATTGGCTGAGCCACCTTCAGCCTTGATTGGCTGGATTATTTTTTTGGGGGAGTGCGGGGAGCAAAGGGGTTTTTGTTACGTGCTCAGCTATCACTGCTGGCAGACTCGGGGCACCCAATGGAAGTACCCAGATCAAATCCATATCTGCCACGTGCACTCTACCTGCTAGACTATTGCTCCAGCCTCATTTCTGCTTTACTTTTTTTTTTTTTTTCTTTTTGGGTCACACCCAGCGATGCTCAGGGATTACTCCTGGATCTGCACTCAGGAATTACTCCTGGAGGTGCTTGGGGGACCCTATGGGATGCTGGGAATCGAACTTGGGTCAGCCGCGTGCAAGGCAAACGCCCTACCCGCTGTGCTATCGCTCCAGCCCCATCTGCTTTACTTTTATTTGCGTGGCCCCATGGGAAAGCCAGAGCCAGAGTCCAGTGGGTAGAGCATTTGGCTTACACTCAATTGTCCCGGGTCCAATCCCCTGCATCCCATATAGTCCCCTGAGCATCACCAGGAGTAACCCCTGAGCATCGCTGGGTTCAACAGAAAACACACACACACACACACACACACACACACAATAGAATAAAAACCCAGATCTATGGGCCAAAAGTACAGGGAAAAGGTGGTGGCCTTGCCTGCCTGCAGCCAGACTGATTTTTCTTTTTTCTTTTTGGGTCACACCCAGCGATGCACAGGGGTTACTCCTGGCTCTACACTCAGGAATTACTCCTGGCGGTGCTCAGGGAACCATATGAGATGCTGGGATTCGAACCTGGGTCAGCTGCGTGCAAGGCAAATGCCCTACCCGCTGTGCTATCGCTCCAGCCCCAGCCAGCTGGATTTGACCCTGACATCACACATCGCATAGGGCACCCCCATGACCCCTGAACACAGCCAGGTGTGGCCTCCAAACCAAAGGAAACAAAAACTGGGGGCCAGAGAATCGATAGTACAGCAGCTAAGGCACTTCTCTGCAGCCAACCTGGGTTTGATTCCAGCACGACACGGGAACCCATGAGCCCCGCCAGGCCTGACTCCTGAGCACCACCAGATGTGATCCAAACCTCCACAAAATATAATTTCAGGCTCGGGGGCTGGAGCGATAGTACAGCGGGTAGGGCGTTTGCTTTGCATATGGCAGACCCGGGTTCGACTCCCAGCATCCCTTTTGGTCCCCCGAGCACCACCAGGAGTAATTCCTGAATGTAGAGCCAGGAGTAACCTCTAAGCATAGCCAGGTGTGACCCAAAAAGCCAAAAAAAAAAAAAAAAATTCAGGCTGGAGCGATAGTACAGCAGGGACAGGGACCCATGCATGGGTGTCTTACATGGGTGCTAGGTTCTCTCTCTGGCACCCCATAGAATCCCCCTGAGCCATCCAGGAATGATCCCTGAGCACAGAGCCAGGAGTCAGTCCTGAGTATTTCTAGGTGTAGACAAGGAAAAAAATAACAGTTCACTAATTTTGGTTTTAGGTCCACACCTGGCAGTGCTCTGGGGACCCTCTGTGATACCAGACGCTAACCAGGGTCGGCCACGTGCAAAGGAAGTGCTTCAGCCCCGTCACTTTTGTGTTGTTCTTGGACCACAGTGCTCAGGGCTTATTCCTGGTGTTACTCGGGGGACACTATGGAGTGCCCGGGATTGCACCTAGGCTGGCTGTGAGCGAGGCAAAAACCCTCCTGTCCTACTGTGCCAGCTCCAAAGATGACCTTTGATTTTACTCAGCAAGGGGGGGTTATACCAGCGGGAGGGTCACTCCCCATGGAGCTCAGGAGGTGCCAGGGATTGAACATAGGGTCCTCATCTACAAAACCTGCTGGGGACAGAACGCAGGCCCCAGACATTGCAGGGCAACTGTTGCAGATTGAGCCCTAATCCCAGGGTGCCTGATTTTTCTTATTTTTTTTTCTGGGGGGAACGAGGCACATCTGGTGGTGTACAGGGGTGATTCCTGGGTTTGCAGTCAGGAATCACTCCTGGTGGCGCTGAGAGGCGATATGGGCTGTCTGGAAAGGACCCAGGGCGGGCACGTGTGCAAGGTAAGCACCTTACCCGCTGTTCAATCTCTCTGGCCCCCCTCTGCCACCTCTGATTTGCTTTCTGGTCTGGGGGCCGCCCCTGGCAGTACTCTGAAGCTCCTTCTGGTGTGGGGACCAAGGACCTGGGATTGAAAACGGGAACTCAACCGCCACGCCTGTGGTCTATCCACGCGTGTGCTTCTGCATGTTGGGCCACACCTGGCAGAGCTCGGGGCACCATCTACAGCTCTGAGCATTGAGGCTGCCGGGGTCATTCTCTTGCACAGCCAACACCTTTACCTCTATACTCTTTGTTTGTGGTTTCCAGGTCACATCCGGCAGTGCTCAGGGCTTGCTCCTGGCTCTGCACTGAGGGATCACCCCCGAGTTGGAGGTACTTGGGGGGCCCTCCTATGGGATGTCGGGGATCGAACCTGGGCCGGCGGCATGCATGGCAAGCACCTTCCCAGCTGTCCTAGTGCTCTGGCCCCTAGGAATATGTCTAGAAATGTCAAGAATGGGGTGAAGGGTGGCGAGGGGTGTTGTCGGGGGGTTGTAGGGCATGGGTGCTGTTTCCGTGTCCCCAGTGGGTTTGCTGTTGCTCCTTCCAGAAGGCTGAACCCGCTGCCTCCTTGGCTGTCCGAGGCCGACACCATCATGGCAGAATACAGGCTCCGAGCTCTGCTGGGGCCAGGGTCCCAAGGGACGTGCGCCCGCTCGGCCCCACAGTGCAGCCAGGAACCCACGGAAGGCCGCTCCTGTTCCCCTCCTTCGGCAGCCCCCACCCCGTTCCGCCAAGGTGGGGCCCCTTCCCGAGGGCCATGCCCCCAAATCACTCCAGAGTGCTGACCAGTGAGCTGAGAGGCCTGTGGACTGTGCCTCAGTATCCCCTGGGGGGCCCGTCCCCTGGGAATGGGGTCCAGGCCCTTTTTTTATGGGGGGGAGGGGAAGGAGGGACCACAGAGCACAGTGGCCTCTGGGGGCAGTGTGAGGCAGGGTGTGAAGATACAGGTAAACCCCTGGCCGCAATCAAATGGTTGCACGAGACACCCCCAGTTCCCTTCCGACGTCCCGCCCCCGAACCAAGCACTGCTGTGTCCCCCTCCAGATGGTGCTGGGGGTGGGGGCAGGCGAAGGTGGGGGGACTTGTACCAGGTGGCTGTGACATGGCTGGGAGGGAAGGGACAGAGCGGGGGATTCCCCGCTCAGGCGCTGAGTTGGCTCCTGCCGACTCCAACGTGGCACAGAGGCCACTGCCCACTGGGTCTGCAGGAGCTGGACACTCAGCACCCCCTCACTCCCCGTCTGGGGCTCCCAGGACAGGTGACCGCAGCGCCAGCAGGGCCTGAGAAGGTCCAGGTGAGGCAGGTTTCAGAGAGAGCTTTATTGGGGGGGGGGGTGTTCAAACAGCCATTTCCAGCCCAGCGGGTCCCTCCTGCCGGCGTGACGGGGGGCTCAGCCGGACGCAGCACCTGTGGGGAACAAGGCCAGGTGGGCCGGGCCCCAAGGGGACAGCCACACACCCACCCCCGCCCACCCACACGCCCCAGGCCGGACCCACACTTACCAGGATGCGGGTGCGTGGAGGGCCACGCGCCTTAACTGTCCTTCTTGAACTTGCCGTTGATGTAGGGGACCCAGTCGAGGATCAGACGCCAATCGGTGGCCCACACCAGCCCCACGGCACCCACGGCGCCCCACATCCCCGCTGTGGGGACCCTGTGGGGGGACAGTAGGTGGGGCATCAAGCCTTGCTTGCGACTCAGCCGGAATGTTTTTTTTTTTGCATTTTGGGGTCACACCCAGTGATGCTCAGGGGTCACCCCTGGCTCATGCACTCAGGAATTACTCCTGGCAGTGCTCAGGGGACCCTATGGGATGCTGGGAATCGAACCCAGTTCGGCCGCGTGCAAGGCAAGTGCCCTACCCGCTGTGCTATCACTCCAGCCCCCTCGGCTGGAATATTATTATTTTATTTTAATTAATTAATTTATTTATTTGTTTGCTTTTTGGGTCACAACCAGCGATGCTCAGGGGTCACTCCTGGCTCATGCACTCAGGAATTACCCCTGGTCGTGCTCAGGGGACCATATGGGATGCTGGGAATCGAACCCGGGTCGGCCGCGTGCAAGGCAAACGCCCTATCCGCTGTGCTATCACTCCAGCCCCTATTTTATTTTATTTTATTTTATTCCCCTTTTTGGGCCACAACTGGCGGGGCCCAGGGGACCCTATGGGATGTGGGGAATCAAGCCCAGGTCAGCCACACGCAAGGTAGGTGCCCTCCCCGCTGTGCCGCCGGCCCCCCTCCCCCAGCTGCAGTGTGCACCGAGTCTGGGACACACCGGAAGTAACCTTGCTGTCACTCCGCTCCCGGCACCCTGGTGTCTTCTGCTTCTCCCAGAAGAATCCGAACCCCCGGGGTGCAGGCTTGTGGCCTGCACATCCCCCCGCTCCTGGGACAGCCACAGGACCAAGGGGGTCCGGGCAGCAGCCCCCCACGCCGTTCAGGATAGCGCCAGGCTCCCCCTTCCCCTCCCCCCATCTGCTGCTGCCCCCATAAGCGGGGCGCAGGCCCCAGGCACGGCACGTCCTCTGACCCCCTCGGAGTTGAGGGGTCACACTCAGGTGATCAAGAAACGGACCTCCCCTTAGTCCTTCTGGGGGGAACCCCACACTGCCCTGGGAACCGCCGGGAGGGCTGGCCGATCCCCCAACCCATGAGGCAGACCACTCAGCAGGCGCCCCCTTTGGCGGCACCCCAACTCCTATCTGCAGAAGCCACGAGACCAGGCCTGTCCCACGGCTCAATCCGGGGGCCAAGGATGTCTCAGGGGAGGGCAGGACTTGGGATTTAATTCTGGCCCACACAGGTGGTGCTCAGGGGGTCCTGCAGTGCAGGGGAGCAAACCCAGGGCCCCCCCCCTGCACACTCAGTCCTTTGAGCCACTCTTGGGCACACTGCTTGCCTTTCTCACAGAACTCTTGGGAAGGGAGGTCTGGGGGGTGGTCTGGGAGTACCCCGATGGGCAGAGTGTGGGGTTATAAGATGCCACCCCATGGCGCTCCCTGGAGAGACCCCCCCCCAACCCGGCTCTGTCTCTGCACCCCCACTCAGTCCTGCTGTGGGCAGCGCTCCAAAGCACCCCGGGACCCACTGAAAAGCGCTGTTGAGGGGGGGGTCACCCCTGCCAAGCCAGAGAGGGAAGGAGAAAGCATAGGGGCCACCAGCACTGCCATTCTTGAGCAAAGAGGCCGGGCAGTACAATGGGGAGGGCACTTGCTTTGCAAGGGGCAGACCTGGGTTCAATCACTGGCACCTGATGAGGTCTCCTGGGATTCATCAGGAGTGAAACCTGAGCACAGTGCCAGGAGTAAGTCCTGAGCATTTCTAGTACTGCAGGAAGTGGCCCAAATCCTCCCCTTTAAAAAAAACCCAAAAAGCAATAAATAAATAAAATAAAATAAAAAACCCACCGGGGCTGGAGCGATAACACAGCAGGTAGGGCGTTTGCCTTGCACACTGCTGACCCAGGTTCGATTCCCAGCATCCCATATGGTCCCCTGAGCACCGCCAGGAGTAATTCCTGAGTGCAGAGCCAGGAGTAACCCCTGTGCATCGCCAGGTGTGACCCAAAAAGAAAAAAAAAATCTCGCTGCAGCAATAGTCCAGTGGGTAAGGTGTTTGCCTTGTACGTGGCCAACCCAGGTTCAATCCCCGGCATCCCAAATGGTCCCCCGAGCACTACCAAGAGAGATCCCCAAGTGAAGAGGTAGGAGTAACCCCTGAGCATCGCTGAGTGTGATCCTTCCCCAAATCAAACAACCAGGGGGAAAAAAAAATGGGGGCAGAGTGATACAGTGGGTAGGGCTGGCCTTGCACATGCCGAAGTGGGGTGGGGGGTGTTAGAGTGCTGGCATCCCATATGGTTCCCAGAGTCGTCCCACCATGCGTAACCCCAGAACACTGCCAGGTGTGGCCTAAAAACAAACCAAAAAAAAAAAAAAAAAATCCAACCCCTGAGCAAAGAACTAAGAATCAGGAACATCCAACCCTGGGCAGGGCCAGGTGTGACCTGGCCTCAACACCTCCCCCCAAAAAACTGCATAAACGACAGTGGGTGGACAGTGACCTCTGCGACCAGGGTAGATCCTGGGCTGATGGAAGATGCTGGTGCTTCTCAGCCCAAACCCAGTGGGGGCCTTTCAGTGTCCCCCACCCCCACCCCCGCTGCACCACGCCCTGCAACAGTTCCCTGTAGGTCCCCGCTGCCCCACGACCACAGTGCTCTGTCCACTGCTCCCGTGGACACCACTGCCACATGCATGCCTGCTCCTGGGGGCACCAGGTCACCCCGATTGCACCTACTGCTCATGCGTGGTCACCGGAGTCCTAGCTTCTTATCACCGGACTCACCCCAATATCCCCGACCTTCCACGGAGCGTTTTCCCAATATTGTTCTTATTTTCCTTTGTGTGTGGGGGTCACGCCCGGCAGTGCTCAGGGCTGACTCCGGCTCTGCACTCTGGGATCACTCCTTGGAGAGGCTCAGGGGACCCCAGATGGGGTGGGTGTCGGGAACCGAACCCGGGTCAGAGCAAGGCGAGTACCTTTCCCCACGAACTATCGCTCCAGTCCTCCAACAGCGTTCACACCCCACGTGGGGGTCGCGTCACATCTTAGCCACCCACCAGGTAGGGTCACCTACACCCCACCGGATTCTCACGTGAGGTTACCTCCTCTCCTGCCTTCCCTGAGGGTTCGCCCCGACTCTGCCCGTCTCCGATGTGGGGCTACCCCAATCCCGGGCACCCCTGATACGGTGCCAGCCCCCAACCCCGTCGACCTTCCACGTGGGGTCGCGCCAAATCCACGTCCCATCCCGTGCGGACACGCCAAACCGCTCGACCGCCTGGCCCCTCATTGCCCTGGCTCAGAAAGTGCCAACGCGGGCGGTGTCCTCACCAGTTCTTAGCAAGCTGGGCGTACCGCGGCCCCAAAAACCTGGTGATCATCGCGGCGCCCGTCCGCAGCTCAGGGTGACCCCCGCCGTCCCGGCCGCACTGCGCAGGCGCGCGGGCCGCAGCGCGCAGGCGCGCGAGGAGGCCCCGCCCCAACCCGCTCCGCCCCGCCCCTCGGGGCCTGCGCGCGCAGACCTGGAAGTTAGTACCGGTCATTTCCGGAAGTCCTTCCTGGAGGCGGACGGGAGTGGGCGTGGCCCGGGAAGGCGGGATCTGCTTCAAGACTAGGGCGGTCCGGGCGGCTCCCAATTGCTGTCCTGGAGCGTTAAGGGTTTGGTGGTTTTTTGTTTTTTTTTTTGCGGGGGGAATTTGGCCACACCCAGCGATGCTCAGGGATCACTCCTCGCGGACTCTGAGCCATATGGGGTGTCAAGAGATGGAATCCTGGCAGATTGCATGCAAGGCAAGCGCCTTCCCTGCTCTACTATGACCTCGGGCTCCCCTAATTTATTTATTTTTTTAATTTTTACTTTTTTTGGGTCACACCCGGCAATACACAGGGGTTACTCCTGGCTCATGCACTCAGGAATTACCCCTGGCGGTGCTCAGGGGACCATATGGGATGCTGGGAATTGAAACCCGGTCGGCCGCGTACAAGGCAAACGCCCTACCCGCTGTGTTATTGCTCCAGCCCCTCCCCTAATTTTGTTTTGTTTGTGCCACATCTGCAGATGCTCAGGGGTTACTCCTGAACGTGCACTCAGGAATCACTCTTGGCAGTGCTCGGATATGGGATGCTGGGGATCAAACCCAAGTTGGTCGCTGTACTACCTCTCCCTCTCCGCCCTCCCGGTTCCCCTCTCCCCCAGTCATTTTTGAATGGTAGTAAAGTCCTCCATAACCATAAAGGTCCCCATAACCATGCCACTGGACTCCGTGCCAGGCTATTTTCACTCGGGGCGCCCCAGAGGGGGGCAGGTGACAGCCCTCTCTGCTCCAAGGGACCCAGTCCCAGCAGCTGACCTCCACTGCCCAATCACCACCACGCTCCAGGCCGCTTTCCACAGGCTCGGACCCAGAGCCCTACACATGAGTGAACATATTCCAGGACCACACGGCTGCATCATAGAGGGAAACAAATATATATGCCTCTCAGAGAGCCCACATGGCAGACCCTGGCAAGCTCCCCGTGTCATATTCGATATTCCAAAAATAGTAACAATAACAGGTCTCATTCCCCTGAACCTGAAAGAAGCCGCCAATCGTTGGGAAAGACGAGTAAGGAGAGGCTGCTAAAATCTCAGGGCTGGGATGAATGGAGACATTACTGGCGCCCGTTCAAGTAAATTGATGACAGTGATAGAGTCAAGTCCTTGTAATATAACGCACCCTCGGGACTGGAGCGATAGAACAGCTGGGAAGGAGCTTGCCTTACATGCGGCTGACCTGGGTTCGATCCTTGGCACCCCATGTGGTTCCCCAAGCACTGCCAGAAGTGAACCCTAAATGCAGAACCAGGAAAAGTCCTTGAGCAATACTGGGTGTAGCCCCAACCACCTCCCACCAAAATCAAGGTCTAGTGCCTTGAACATTGCCACTTGCCACCTCTTAAGCAGGAAACCATGGTAGTCCCCAATCTCCCTGGTGGTGGTGGTGGTGCCCCTAAAATTTAAAGTGTCAGTCTCTGTGTTCAGGAGCTCTGTGGAAACTAAGCACTTGCCCATGACTTGATCTCCAGCACCCCAAAGGGTCAGCAGGTTCAGCCAGGAGTGGGGCCTGACCGGAGCTAGAGGTAAGGCCTGAGCACTGCTAGCTATGGCCCAACATCGCCTGTTAAAAAGTTGCTTTTCTGGGGCACAGCGGGGAGGGCATTTGACTTGCATGCAGCTGAGCCAGGTTCGATTCCCAGCATCCCATATGGTCCCTCGAGTAACCCCTGTGCATCGCCGGGTGTGACCCAAAAAGCAAAAATAATAATAATAATAATTAAAAATAAAAAGTTGCTTTTCTGTTGGTAGTATGGAGGTTACTGCACGAGACTGATGCTGGTTCAATACGGTCCCCAGAGCACCAGGGCCAGGAGTAAGCCCTGAGCTCCACGCAAATTTAAAAAATAAACAAAAACTGCTTTTCTGGTATGTGGCAGAGTGCAGTTTGATCCCCGGGGATCCGTAGCACTTCACGGCGCCAACAGCCCAAAAGCCTTACACTGACTCATGGGCCAGGTCAGCAGTCACGAGTCGTCTCCAGGGGCACCCCCAAGCTCAATGTGTAAAGTTCCCAGGGAGCAAGACGGCTGAGTAATGGTTGGAATCCCCCACAAGTGTATGAGGGGTAGAGGGTAAGTAAGATAGAGAAGGGACCAATGTCACAAAAATAGTTGGAAATAATCACGTTGGACAAGAACTGAATGCTGGAAGTAAAGGGATATGTGTGTGTGTGTGTGTGTGTAACTTTTCAGTATTTGTACTGCAAACCACAATGCCCAAAAGAGGGGAGGGGGAGAGAGAGAGAAAGAGAGAGAGAGAGAGAGAGAGAGAGAGGCACAGGCTGTGGGGTGAAGGATAACGGGGAGGGGTGTGTGGAACTGGGGACACTGGTATTGGTGCTGGGAAATGCACACACTAGCGTTGTATAATGGATGTGTTGGAACACTGAAACCTAATCAATCACGAACAGCATTGAAAGGATCTATCTCACAGTGATTCAATAAAAAATATTACAAAAAAAACCTTGTAAAGTCCCCCCCCAAAAAAAAAATTTTGCTTTCCTTGTTCCTTTTGGCAAGGGTGGTGGGGAGGGGGCAGGGGGCCGGGCACTGCCACCGGTGCTCAGGAATTAATACTCCTGGCCGTGCTCTGGGGACCATATGGGATGCCAGGGATCGAACTCAGGTCCGCTGCTTGGCAAAGCAAATGCCCTACCCTCTGCATTATTACTCAGACATGAGAAATATGCTTTTGAAAATAGGCTTCCCAGGGATGGGGGTTCACCAGCAACCCTCCATCCTCCACACGACAGTTCTGCTCTCAGGGCCCCTCCAGCCTGAACTTGTAAGACCACCCAGGAGAGAAGGCGCTTATCCCGCAGGGAGCTGACCTGGGTCCCATCTCCACATTGGGCACCCCCCGCACCCTCCAGCACTGTTGGGAGGGTCCCCTGAGCACAGAGCCAGGAGAGCCCTGAGCAGCCCCCCTCCCCACGGACCATACACATAAAGGAAAACCGAGGCAGGTTCCCTGGAGACCAGCCCAGCGGAGCTGGGGTAGTCAGGGCTGTACCCTCTGCCGGCCGGATTGGCCTTAGGGAACGGAACCCAGGAGCTTTAGGCACGAGGTGGACCTGCATGGGTCCGGACCCAGGTGTCACGTGCCTGCAGGAGAACAGGGCAGAGAATCCCAAGCACCAGGTGAGGTGTCACCACCCTCGGCTGTCCCCTCGGAGAAAAGTGAACTTCAGCCAGAAAGCAAGCAGGTCCAGGGTTTGGTTTTGGGCACGGAGTGCAACCCCTAGACACAGGCCCCACCTCCAGGAGCAGGCCCGCCTCCTGATTGGCCAGGCCTTCCGATTGGCCCCACCCCCACTGTCTCCTGATTGGCTCCTTCTATGGACCTTTTCAAGTCCTGTTTTCTGCAGCGCTCAAACCGGCAGGGTAATGGACAGGGGTGGGCCTCAAGCAAGTCCTTACAATCAATAAAGGGGTTCCTGGGGCGGATCCCTGGCTCAGAACCCCCATGCCAGGAACACTGGTTGCCTCCCAGGTCCTCTGCTTTCAAGGGAAGGAAGGGCTGTGTGAGGGTCCGTAGGGCGCCGTCTGGGCCAGCAGAGAGAGGGAACTTTAAGGTGTAGGGGGGATCCCTGCAGGGGCCGGCCGGACCCAAGCCAGCAGCAACCCAGCTGACTCGGGCACAGGGCTCCCCCCACAGTCCAGCTATGGCTCAGGCACCCCGGGCCTACAGGCAACTCTTTTTTTATTTTGCTTTTTGGGTCACACCCAATGATGCTCAGGGGTTACTCCTGGCTCTGCACTCAGGAATTACTCCAGGCGGTGCTGGGGGGACCATATGGGAGGGCGAGGATCGAACCCGGGACAACCACGTGCAGGGAAAATGCCCTACCCGCTGTCCTACTGCTCCGGCCTACCCCTCCATGGAATTTGACTCAAAAGATCCGGCTGTTCGTCCTGAGGACGAACAGGAGGAAGAACGAGACGGGAGGCTTTTATATAAAAAACAATTGTTGCTTACAAAACAAAACATATGGCAGAGAAAGCTTTTTAAAAAAGAGACAGAGAGAGAGATCGAAGGAAGGCAACGTCCTTGCTACTTCTCCTACGTTAAAAAAAAAAAGAAAGAAAAAAGAAATCCCACTTCTAACTCTTTCCTTCTCTTCCTTAAGGAAAATACTCGGCTGAGGCACAAGGTTGGTGCTGCTGGCCGCTGGCCAGCGCGCACGGCGTCTCCGCGCGGGCGGGGGCCCGGCTCTCGCGCGCACGCGCGGGGATTTAAGGCATTTTCTTTTTCTTCTTCTCTCATTTCGGACCAAAAAAAAACAAAATGTATTTTTGAGTTGCTTTCCCGGTTTATAAAAAAAAAAAAGTTTTTTTTTTAATTAAAAAAAATAATAAAGGAGGTTGAATAGCTCCTTTCAGGCTGGGGCCCTTATCCGGGTGGGGTGCCCTGGAAGCCCCCTCCGGGCCAGTGCCAGGCGGAGCTGGACGCGTCTCTCTGTCCGTCTGTCCATCCGCCCGCCCGCCCGCGGGGAGGCCCTGGGCCTGGGCTGCGGGGCCGAGGTCGGGGTGGCTGGTCCCGCTGGGGCGACCTTCACATGTGCCCGGCGGGGTTATGGGCCTCCCCCAGGCCCGGGTGCGCAGCCGACAGCACCATCTGGGGGTCTCCGACCACGCTGGACACTTTCTCCTCCTCCCGACGCTTCAGGCAGGCGGCTTTGGGGTTCAGGTTCCGCTCTAGGGGAGAGGGGAGAGCACTGTGGGAGCGGCTGGGCGGCGCGGCCCGGGTGCGGGGCTGGGGGCGGCGGGGGCGTGGCGGGGGAGCCCCGCGGGGCGCCGGGCCTACCTCGCACCTGCTGCTCCAGGCCCAGGATGACCTGCACGGCCTGCTGCAGGATGAGCAGTTTGGTCTGCGCTTTGTCCGACTTGAGGTGCAGCTGGCACATGCGCCCCAGCTCCCGGAAGGCCTCGTTAATGTCACGCACGCGCACCCGCTCGCGGGCGTTATTGGCCATGCGCCTCTCCCGGTCCCTCAGGTCTTTCTCCTCCAGGGACAGCGCCTCCTCCGGACTGCTGCGCAGAGCCGCGCACGTGTTAGTTGGCGGCCTGGGCTGCGCCTGCGTGCGCAGGGGCCCCGCGTGTGTGGGGTGCAGAGGGCTTGCGTGCGTGCGTGGGGCGGAGCGGGGTCTGCACGGAGAGGGGGTGGTGTGGGGCCCGTGGGTGTATGTGGGGGTGCAGTGTCACTGCGTATGCATGCAGCTGCAGGGTCTGTGGGTGTATACGGGGGTGGAGGATCAGCGGGTATATATGGGGTTGAAGGGTCTGGGGGGTCTATGTGGGGGTACAAGGTCTGTGGGTATATATGGGGGTGAGGGCCTGTGGGTATATATGGGGGGGTGGGCCTGTGGGTGTATATGAGGGTCTGTGGGTACATATGGGGATCAGGGTATATAGGGGTGGAGGGCTTGTGGGTTACGTAGGGGTGCATGGCCTGTGGGTGTATTTGGGGGTGAGGACATGTGGGTGTCCATGGGGATGAGGGTCTGTGGGTACATGTGGGGGCGCACGGTCTGTGGGTGTACATGGGGGTGAGGGTCTGTGGGGGTGAAGGTCTGTGGGGGTGAAGGTCTGTGGGGGTGGAGGGCCTGTGTTGTATGTGGGGGTGCGGGGCCTGTGGGTGTATTTGGGGGTGAGGACATGTGGGTGTATATGGGGTGGGGGTCTGTGGGGGTGCAGGTTCTGTGGGAATACGGGGCTGAGTGGCCAGTGAGACCCTGAGGACTCGCCGTAAGCCCCTGCCCCCACGAGCACGCCCGGGAACCCTGGGTGCGGGGCTGGCTGGGGAGCACGTGGGTCCCAGCTCTGGGGAGGCTTCAGGGTACCCCAGTCTGCCTGTGCCAGCGCAAGGTGCGGGTGAGAGGCTCCGACGGCCCGGGCCTGTCCCTCGAGGGTCCCTGTACCCAAGAACGACCTCCCTGTCGGCGGGAACCCTGCCTGGCACGACACGGGACCCTCACCTGACTCAGAGGCCGGCCGCCAGCGTGCAGCACGCCCAGCCCCCAGGCCTCCACCCGGGAGCACCAGGCTCCCGAGCTGAGAGGCCCAAGCCCCCATGCCCCCTACCCCCCGGCCTAGCTAGCTGATGACTGGGACAGCCCCAGCCAGGCGGCTGGCCCCCCCACCCCTGGGGTCCTAGCCGGGCCCTGGAGCCCAGGACAAGCGCGCAGACCAAACTGACAGTCAGGCCAGGCCCTGGGGCCGCTTCCTGCCCTCAAGCCCCCGCGGGGCATTGAGGGTGGGCGCCCAGGTGCTCGGGCAGCAAGTGCGAGGTGGGGGGGCTGCCTGGGAAGCCGGGAGGGGGGGACAGCAGAGGCAGAGAGCAGAGAGGCGGCACGAGGACCACCAGGGGAGACGCAGAAGCCTCAGAGCTGAGGGGACAGCGGGCAGGGCCGGGCTGGGTCCAAGCGACAGCTGCAGGAAAGAAAGGGTTAACGGCCGCGGGGGGGGAGGGGCTGGGGGGGGAGAGCAGCGGAATGAGGGCAGAGATGGGGTGGGGGACCTGCAGAGGGAACACTGGCAGTGCTGAGGAGCCAGGCCAAGCAAGACTGGAGGGGAGGTGGGGAGGGGTGGGGGCGGGCGGGCAGAGTCCTCCAAACCGGAATGGGATCCCGGGGTGGGCAAGGTGGAGGGCAGCAATGGAAGGGAAGGCTCAGAGGGGCGGAAGAGGGAGGGTTCAGGGGTGCCCAGAGGCAGGGATACAGAGTGGGTGGGGGTCCCGGAGGGGGAGGAGGGTGGGGAGTGAGGGGGAGGAGTGAATGGAGGTCGAGGAGGGGGGAGGGGCGTTGTCACAGCGGGGGAGAGTGAGGGGTCCCGGGGTGGGGGTGGTGTGCGGAGGAGATGGCGGCGGGGGTGCGGGGGAGGGGGGAGGCGGGGAGGGCGCGGCGCCCCCACTGACCTCGCACCTGCTGCTCCAGGTTGAGGATGACCGACACGGCCTGGTGCAGGATGAGCAGTTTGGTCTGGGGCTTCTCACTGTTGAGGTGCAGCTGGCACATGCGCCCCAGCTCCTTAAAAGCCTCATTGATGTCGCGCACGCGCAGCCGCTCCCGGGCGTTATTGGCCACCCGGCGCTCCTTCTCCCGTTCAGCCTTGTGCTCTGCGGGGACAAGGTCGTCCTCGTCCTCGGCTGGGCTACGGGTGGGAGGGGGGCCGGGCCAGAGGGAGACGGAGCGTGAGGCGGGGGGGCGCGAGGGCGCAGGCGGTCGGCGGCGGGGCGCGGGGGGGCGGGCACCTGGTCCGGGGCCGCAGCGCCTTCAGCTCCTTCTTCTCCTCCTCCGACGGCTCGGCCGCCAGCCCGTTCTCCTCGTCCTCCTTCTCCTCCCGCTTGATCTCGCCCGCCGCCGCGCCGCCTGCGCGCCCCAGGCCTGCACGGGACGAGGGTCAGTGGGGCTGGGGCGATGGCGCGGCGGGGAGGGCGTGTGCCTGGCACGCGGCCCACCCCAGTTCAATCCCCAGCATCGCATAGGGTCCCCCGAGCACCACCGCCAGGGGTCATTCCTGAGTGCAGAGCCAGGAGTGACCCTTGAGCATCGCTGGGTGTGACCCAAAAAGAAGAAAAAAGATGATGGTCGGTGGGGCCCAGCGGGACCCAGCCCCAACAGGCCCCCCACCCCGCCCGAGACCACAGAGGTCTCCCCTGCACTCGCTGACAGCAAAATGAGTCTGGAGAAGGCCGGGAGAGAATGAGAGCCTTGTCTACCGATCTTTCTGCTTCTCTCTTTTGTGTGTGTGTGGGGGCGGGGGGGGGGGTGACACCTGCTTGGAGGAACCTCCACGATGCTGGGGAGCTGGAGGCCCTGGTTCTGCGGTGAACACCCCCCCACCCAGACACCCCACTGTTCTGATTGCACAGTTTAGCGTGTCATGAGGGGCAGCGGGAGAATTGTTGCTAGCCCAGCAGTTGCAACGGGCACCCCCAGGAATAGTGCCAGAACTGAAAAGTCTCGTCAGTGGAGGGGCCCCCGGCACAAGACTAAGGCCCCTGAGCCAAGAGACAGGTCAGTGGGGAAGGGCCAACTGGGACTGGTCACTGGCCAACCCACAGGGTCCCCCAGTCCCTGCCAGAAATGATCCCTGAGTGCAGAGCCAGGAGTCAGCCCTGAGCACTGCAGGGTGTGGCCCCCAAACAAAAACTCTAGGTGGTGGGGTGGGGACGCACATAGGAAGGAAACGAAATGGCCAGGAGGTGACGTGGCGGGAATCCCTTGGCCTAAATGTGCAGCAACTGGAAAGAGGGTCCAGCAGGAGGGGCTGGAGCAATAGCACAGCATTTGCCTCGCACACAGCTGACCTGGGTTCGATTCCCAGCATTCCATAGGGTCCCCCGAGCACCGCCAGGAGTAATTCCCTGAGTGCAGAGCCAGGAGTGGCCCCTGAGCATCGCTGGGTGTGACCCAAAAAAAAAAAAAGTTTTGTGGGGAAGGCACTCGCCTTACATGCAGCTGACCCTGGTTCAATCCCCAGCATCCCAAGGGTCCCCCAAGCACTGCCAGGAGTGATTCCTGAGCATCGCTGGGTGTGGCCCAGAAACCAAAAGCCGAAAAAAAGGGACAGTAACAGGCAGTGGCTGCATACCCAGAAACATCCTGGTCCTGCCAGGCCACAGGACACCCCAGGCCAGGGCGACCAAGCTCCTGTGACTGGACCTAGGGCCTGCCCCCTGGACAAGGACATGCCATGCAGCCACACACAAGGGCGCCAAGTGGGGAGTCCTGAGGGGGGTCAGGGGAGACAAGATGAAGGGACGGGGGTACAGGGCATGGTGATCTCACGGCATGGGAAAACTGGGCATCCTCCTGAAAAGCAGGACATGTGGGAGCCTCAGAACCACACACGAGGAAACCCATGTGCAACAAGGGCCTCAGATGGTTCTAGAATGATCTGGAAAGTGCCTGGCCAGGAAGGCTGTAGGCTGAGTCTGTCTGCCAGGAAGGCAGATGCAGTCGTCAACCCGAGACCTGGCCCCCACCTCACTTCATCTCTCCAGCACCTGTGGGGCCCTGGGGTGCTGTGTGCACCCCTGCCTAGGCTAACCCCTTCTCCCAGGGCTGCCTGGGGCCCTGTGACTTCTGGGTGGCCCCCAATGAGCAGCCAGACTGTTGGATAAAGCCTTTTTTTTGCTTTTTTGGGGGGTCACACCCAGAAATGCACAGGGGTCACCTCCTGGCTTTGCACTCAGGAGTTAATCCTGGAGGTGCTGAGGAGACCCTATGGGATGCTGGGAATCGAACCCGGGTCGGCCACATGCAAGGCAAATGCCCTACCTGCTGTGCTATTGCTCCAGCCCCAGATGAAGCCTTTTTTTAAAATACTTTTTTTTTGGGGGGGGAGGTGGTCATACCCAGCAATGCTCAGGGATTACTCCTAGCTCTGCACTCAGGAGTTTCTCTTGATGGTACTGGTGGACCGTATGGGATGCTGGGGATTGAACCCGGGTCGGCAAGTGCAAGGCAAGCGCCCTACGCACTGTGCTATCACTTCTAGTCCAGATGGAGCCTATTTGACCCCCAACTGCCCAAGCCTGTCCCTGGGGCCAGTTGAACTCTTCTCCCAGCCTCTACCCACACCCCAGCCCGCCTCCACCCCCAGGGTTCTTCTGCACCTGGGCAGAGTCCCTCACTAAAACTGCTGACCAAGTGATGGGTTCACTGCAGCAGCCAGCCCCCCAGCCCGGGCTCCCACTGTGCCCCAGTTTCCTCGGCTGGACCAGGTGCCCTGGGCAGCCGCTACAGGATCCCCACCCTGGTTCCTGCCACCGGAGCGGGACGCGGGGTAACCCCCGGGACAGGCGGGGCTCACTTACTGCTGTACGAGTCAGGGGGCCGGGTGAGGTCAGGCAGGGCGCTAGGTTGGCTGGGCAGGGCGACAGGGTTGTGCGCGAGGCTGGCAGTGCCGGAGAGGCTGTCCTCCGCGTGACCACCTGCCACCTGTCATGAGAAGGGGGCTCAGCGTGGAAGCAGAATAGCCCCTGCCTGCCAGCCCCTCAGCGCCCGGACCCAATCACAAGCCCCGCCCCCACCAGAGCAGATTCACAAGCCACGCCCGCCACCCCGCCCCACTCACCAGGCCCCACCCTTTGCCCCACCCCCACTCGCCAGGCCCCACCCCTCTCCCCGCCCCCACTCACCAGCCCCGTGTGCCGCCCAGACAGAGGCAGGACTGGGCCTGGGAAGCCAGAGGCCAGCGGCCCGTGCCCAGGCAGCAGCCCATGCAGGTCACCGGCTGAGCCCACGGCGTGGCTACGCAGCACATGGATAGCCTCATCCAGGTGGTCCTCCAGCTTGCTCTGTGGGAGGGGCAATGCTGGACATTTGTTCTGCTGTTTCGTTGGGCCTGGCTCTGAGGGATTTTTTTTTTGGGGGGGGGGTACCTGGCTGCACTCAGGGCCAACTTCTGGCTCTGCGCTAAGGGATCACACCTGGTGGGCTCGGGGACCCATATGGGGTGCCGGGGGCAAGGCAAACACCCTCCCCGCTGCACTGTCTCTTCGAGTCCTGTTTTTAAAATTCTGTCTAGAGGGGCCACACTGGCGGCGCCAGGACTTACACCTGGCTCTGTGCTCGGAGATCATGCCTGGAGGGGCTCCGGTAACCCCATTTGGTGCCAGGGATTGAGCCGATGTCAGGAACCCCCAGTCGAGTCCCTTACCCTAACCCTATCCCCGCCCTGTCCTCCCCCTTCAGGCCCTGGTCCTGGCCTTTTATTTACATTTTTGGCCATACTTGGTTGTGCTCAGGGATCAAACCCAGGTTGGCCGTGTGCAAGGCGAGAGCCACCCCACTGCACTATCTCTCCAGCAACCTGATCACGGTCTTATTTATTTATTTTTGGTTTTTGATGCACACGGGTTACTCCTGGCTCATGCACTCTGGAATCACCCCTGGCAGTGCTCAGGGGACCATATGGGATGCTGGGAATCAAACTTGGGTCGGCCGCGTGCAAGGCAAACGCCCTCCCCGCTGTGCTATCGCTCCAGTGCCCGGTCTTATTTATTTTTATGTGTTTGGGGCCACGTGCGGTGATGCTCAGGAGTCCCTCCTGGCTCTGCACTCCGGAATTACTCCTGGCGGGGACTGGGGGACCTCTTGGGATGCCTAGGATTAAATCCGGGTCAGCCGTATGCCAGGCCAGCAGCCTCCCCGCTGTGCTATCACGCTGGCTCCGGTGGTGGTTTTTAAGCAACTGCACCCGGGGCTGACCTGTCAGTGCTGGTGTGGCCTGGCCTCTGGCACGGCTGCTAACAGTACCCCCCGCCCTCCACAAACACTGAGCCACACTTACCAGGCCGTGCAGACCCCCGTCATAGTTGGGCGATAAGGCACCGGGGGCTCCAGCGCGGGGCCACTGTGATGTCCCTGGGAAGGAGATGGGGTGTGTGAAGGTCGGAGGAAGGCGGGCCAGTGAAATCGTGGGCACCAGGCAGTTAAGTCTTCAAGGTGCCTGCAAGGCACGAAGTGGCCACGCGGGGGCGCCCAAGAACGCAAAGCCTGTCCAGGGGCGGTGAAGGCTGGAACCCCACAGAAATGTGCCCAGGCTCTAGACCCCTTTGCTCTCAGAGAAAACCCCCTCCGTCCATCTCCCGGGGTTGGACTGGACTGGGTGCAGACAGTTGGTGCCCAGCACATGATGTTCAGAGCCCATCAGCCCCCTCCTCCTCACACACATACTGGCTCAAGCAGGGCATGAGCCCTGCCTCCTGGCTAGGAGCCATAGCTCGTGGCCACCTCCTCCAAGCAGCCTTCCTGGATGCCAAGAGAAACAGAAACCAGGAATGTGGCGGGGTTCAGCATTATTTTTTCCGTTTGTTTGTTTGTTTGTGTCATACCCGGCAACGCACAGGGGTTACTCCTGGCTCACGCACTCAGAAATTACCCCTGGCGGTGCTCAGGGGAGACCATATGGGATGCTGGGAATCGAACCTGGGACGGCTGCGTGCAAGGCAACCGCCCTACCTGCTGTGCTACTGCTCCAGTCCCGGGATTCAGCTTTCTGACCGTTCCCTGCCCATCCACCCACCCATGCACTGAAATCTGCAGGTACCGGCGACACACCCCCCGCCCCCAACTCTCGGACCCGGGCACAGACCTGCCAAGCCCTGTGGCGGGGAGCCCACGGGCGTGGAGGGGCTGGAGGAGAAGTTATTGCTTGAGTGATCCGGAGAGTAGATCTGGGAGAGAAACAGGCCTCGGGGTCAGGCGGCTGATCCCATGCCCCCTCGCCCCCCTGACCCGCGTGCCCGCGCCTCACCGAGGCCAGCGCCTTCCCCAGGGCGTCTCCGGAGCTGCCGGCCGTGGTCCCTCGGGAGCCTGTGGGAGGAGGGAGGTGAGGCCCACCCCGCAGCTCCCTGCCAGCACCCCCGTCCCCCCGACACGGGGCCCACGCGTGTCTGCACGTACCCAGGAGGCTGTCCGCGCCACTGACGCTCACGGGGGGCGTGTGGCCCGAGACACTGCCATAGGCGGGGGGCCCGGACGAGAAGGACGACACGGCCGGCAGCGCGCCGTTCACCTCCGCGCTGTGCAGCGGGTAGCCCTGCGGAGAGGGGGGCGGGGTCTGGTCAGTGGGGCCCGGGGTGCCGCCCACCCCCCCCCCCCCGGCTGCCTGCGGGGCCTACCATGCGCTCATGCTGGTGCAGACCCCCAAAGCTGCCACCGCTGCCTCCGCCACCGGCCACGGAGCTGCTGCCGCCGCCAGCAGACAGGGGCAGGGGTGACGACCCCCCGCCCAGCATGGGCCCGAAGCCCGCCTGGCCCGGGGGGTTCCAGAGTTCCGCTGAGGGGTGCAGGCTGCCATCTAGGAGAGGGGTGCGGTGAGGTGGTGAGGTGGGCGGGCCCGGGGACCCCCGCCTGCACCCCTCCCCCCGCCAGGGACCCTCCCCCCCATGCACCTGGCATGTAGAAGGGGGCGGGGTAGGCGCTGCTGGGGGTCTTGGCCGCGGGGTAGGCGGGGTCCCTGCCGAAATCATCACCTGAGCCAGGCGGGTACACCTGGAGGGGGACACATGGGTCAGGCAGGAGGGCCCTCCAGAGCAGGTCCACTCGGGACCATGCCCCGGCCCAGAGAGGTTAGTATCCTGAAAACTGCTACACAGATGTCAAAGCCCAGCCAGAAAGGCCCAGTCCCCTCCTCCCACCCCGTTTCAAGAGCCACCGAGCCCAATTCAGGGCAATGCTGGCCAGGCCTGGGAGGGCGAACCCAGGGATGGGGGCACGGCAGGTCCCCACGGGGGGGCTGCCCCAACTCACCGAGGAGGGCAGGCCAGGCGGCACCTTCCGGACCTTCTTGGGCTGAGCATCTGGGGAGAAGGTGAGGGGAGGCGGCATGAGGTCAGTGCCCACAGGCCCCTGGGGGTCCGCCTGCCCCCTGGCCTGGCCCCGAGCCAGGGCACCCCCAGCCTGCACTGGGGCACCCGGCAGAGGAGAGGGCGGCCTGGGAAGGCACGACAGGGTGCAGTGACAGGATATCACGGGGGAACCCCCCGCCCCCTGCGGGCGCCCCACTCACCCAGACCGCTGTCCGCGGCTCTCCGCCGGGGGTAGGATGAGTAATACGGGGAGCCTCCCTTGGCGGCCGACGGGGACAGGGGGCTGGGGCTGCTGAGGGCCAGCTCGCCGGGCAGGAAGCCAGCCTGAGGCAGGAACGGGGTGTCAGCGGGGGTCTGCGCCCCGCCCCCCACAGCCCCGCCGGCCTCCAGGATCCCACCACCCGGCAGACTCGGGGGTCACCCACGGGAACAGCAAGCAACAGGGCTCTGCCAGGATCCCCCAGGGACCCCCTCGGACAGTAGAGGACCCCCCAGGATCCAAGTGAGGGCCCCCCCCACCCCAGACAGTGGGGGTGCCACCCGCCCGCTGCCCACCTCACCTGGGTCAGGCTGCCGACGCCCGCGTCTCTCCCGAAGGCGGGGTACGCCACGCCCCGCTCGCCACCCTTGCCTGCAGGTGAGACGAGGTTACCGGATGCTGACGAGGGTGTCCCCAGGGCCGAGGGCTGACCCAGACGCTCCATCCTGCCTGCCTGCTGCCAGGCCCCTGGCCAGTGGCCCAGCCCGGGACCCCAGAGCTGCTAACTCTTCCGGCGAGAGAGAGTCAGCTCAGAACCAAGTGTGACCGCAGCAGTGGGAGTCTGGCTGCAGACTCCTGGATGCAGCCTTGCCTGAAGCCTGTCGGGTCAGCTCTGGAAGCAGGGAAGTGTGTGGCCTCCCGCACCCGCTCCCCACACCGACCCACCCACGGCGGGGGGAGGGGGGGTGTCAGACCCGGCAGTGCTCAGGCCTGACTCCTGCTGCCGGGGGGGAGGATCACACCCGGCAGTGCTCAGCCCTGACTCCTGCTGCGCTCAGTGATCATTCTTGGCGGTGCTCGGGGTACCCAATGGGGAGCTGAGGATGGATGGGACCCTGGTGGGCTGCATGCAAGACCAGCGCCCTCTCGGCTCCGGCCCTGAAGGACTGACTCTAACTGAACTTGACCCGACGCTGCAGCCACTGGCGATCGGGGGCACACAGGACCCCCAGGGTGGGCAGCGTGGACTCCAGGAGGGATGACCGTGCCCGGCGCCGTGCCAGGGCTGGGGGTCACCCCACCTCCCCACTTGTGTCCTTCTGGGTGGCAGAACTTAGGAAGCCACACAGAGTGACCTGAGTACCCTCCCCCCCCCGCCAATCACCCCGTGGGCTGGGCCCGGCCTACAGGAACCAAGTACAGGCCTCTGGACAGGAAGGGGGGTCGCTGGGAGGGGAAGCTGGGGTTCTGAGAAAGGGCCCCGGGGACAGCCAGCAGGTGGACCGGGCACTGGGAAGAGGCAGGCGGAAGAGACGAAGGGGAACCGTGGGCAGAGGGTACCCCAGGTCAGGGCCGGGTCCCCCACCCCCCCAGACAGCACAGCCGTGAGGGCGCCGGCCTTGCACACGCCTAACCCGGGCTCAATCCCTGGCACCCCATATGGTCCCCCAAGGACCGCCAGGAGTCAGCCCTGAGCACAGAGCCAGGAGTCAGCCCTGAGCACCACCGGGTGTGGCCCAAAAGCTACAAACAAAAACAGACTTGAGCGAGGCCAGAGTGACAGGACAGCGGGGAGGGTGCCTGCTGGCCTTACACACGGCTGACCCAAGCTCCACTCCCGGCGTCCCATGGGGCCCCAAGCACTCCCAGGACTGATCCCTGAGTGCAGCCAAGAGTAAACCCTGATGGGGCTGGAGTGATAGCATAGAGGGTAGGGCGTTTGCCTTGCACGTGGCCGACCCGGGTTCAAATCCCAGCATCCCATATGGTCCCCTGAGCACCGCCAGGGGTGATTCCTGAGTGCATGAGCCAGGAGTGACCCCTGTGCATTGCTGGGTGTGACCCAAAAAGCAAAAAAAAAAAAAAAAAAAAAAGAGTAAACCCTGAGGGGCTGGAGCGATAGCACAGCGGGTAGGGGGTTTGCCTTGTATGTGGCCGACCCAGGTTCGATTCCCAGCATCCCATAGGGTCCCCCGAGCACCACCAGGAGTAATTCCTGAGTGCATGAGCCAGGAGTAACTTTTGTGCATTGCCGGGTGTGACCCCCCCCCTCAAAAAAAAAAAAAAGAGTAAACCCTGAGCATCACTGGGCGTGGCCTTCCCCTCCCCCCTGCCAGACTCAAGGGGCAGAACGACAGGACAGAGGGGAGAACGTGGGTCTGACATTGCCTCTGGTCCCCGGCCACCTGCCAGGAGGGATCCCGTAGCGCAGAGCCAGGAATAACCCCTGAACACCAGCAGGTGTGGCCCCCAAACAAAACGAAACATCAGACTTGGGGCCAGAGCCGTAGGTGAGCGGGGAGGGCGTCTGGCTAGCACTCGGCCGGCCCGGGTTCGCTCCCCAAGCACGAGCACGAGCATGGAGCCAGGAGCAAGCTCTGAGCATTGCTGGGTGTGACCCTCCCCACCTTCCTGACCAAAGGTTAAAAATAAATAAATAAATAATAAAAGAAAGAAAGAGGGGCTGGAGCGATAGCATAGTGGGTAGGGCCTGTGCCTTGCACGCAGCCAACCCGGGTTCGAATCCCAGCATCCCATATGGTCCCCTGAGCACCGCCAGGAGTAATTCCTGAGTGCAAAGCCAGGAGAAACCCCTGTGCATTGCCGGGTGTGACCCAAAAAGCAAAAAAAAAGAAAGAAAGAAATCAGCCCTGAGAGCCTCCCCCTCCCCGCCCCCCACAGGGGCTCTGGAAGTTGTGCCCCACCAAGGGGCTCCCAGACGTGACCCACGTGGCCGAGAATGGAGCTGGGCCCCGTGCTGGGGGCAGGGTCTGCCCACCTCTTGTCACCCCCGCCCCCGAAACAGCACTGTCCCCCTCGGGACTCCTGAGATGACGTCTGGGGTGTGTCCGCCCCGCCCCACCCCACCCCGGCAGGAAGTGGGAGCCCCCCGTCCCCACCCCCGGCCCAGGGACACTCACCACTGAGCCCAGGGCCCAGAAATGTGGATGAAGGGAGGCTGCTGGGGGGCTCGCTGAAGTGGGCGCCGGCTCCGTAGGTCTGTGGGGACATGGGCTGGTGAGGGGGGCTGCGTGCACCCCCGCCCCGTTCGGGTGGGGGGTGGGGGAAGGGCGTCTGGGGGTCAGGCTGGCTGAGCCCCGGGATCCTCGTGTTCCCCTCCCCGCCCCGAGGACGCAGGCTCTGCCGGCCCTTCTCACCCGGCTGCCGTCGAACGAGGAGCTATTCTGGTCTCCAGGGGCCCAGGAGCCCGAGCTGGGCCGGTCCTCCAGAGCTGGGGGGCAGGAAGAGAAGGATCAGGGTCACACCCCAACCCCCACATTGTGGCCAACCAGCACAGGACCCCAGCTCAGAGTACCCCAGTGACTTTGATGCTCTGTCACATCCGCACTCCCGTCACTTTGCCCAGGACAGGCGCTGGCAAGCAAACTCCTACCCAACCCTCCGAACCCCGGCCACCATGCCCCGCCATCCCAGCAGAGTCCCCCGAGAGCAGTTTCCAACGGGCCTGCCTGAATCCTGGGAAAACGGAGGTGGGGGGATGGGAGGGGTGGGGGCTGGCAGGGGCACCAACATCTGTGTGGGCAACACAGCACAGATGCCACAGACACCCTCCAGGAAGAATCGATTCCAAATCCGCAGACAGGAATGTAGGGTCCCAGAGGGGGCAGGGCTCACCCTCCTGGCGCAGAGAGCCAGGGTTGGGTGGGGCCCTTATCTCGCAGAGCAGACAGGAGGCCTGGGGTTGGGGGCGCTCTGCTCCCGCACATGTATCCCCCCCCACCCCGTGCCACGGTCTCCCTCGCTGTACATAAGTTTCTGAACAGACCCCACTGGTGGGGACTTACAGATCTGGGGGTGCTTACAGACCTCACAGGCTATACCTGGCCCCTGCCCTGGCCTCCCCCAACACTAGAAACCACTGCCTCCCCACCCCCCCACCCCCAGCTTTCTATTTCAGCGCTTTTGTGTTAATCATTCCCCCCCTGGAGAATCGGTGTTTAATTGCTGCCCGATTTGCATAATTATGCATATTAATCACAGTACCTAATGAATATTCATACACCTCATTTAGATTTTTGTTTTCTAATCAAAAATTTCCAGCGTGATTATAGGGAGGAGGGGAGGGGGCTGGGGTGCAGTCTTGTAAGATAGGGGGCCTGAGGGGGGTTCTGGAGTCTCTGGGAATCCAAGCAGTATCTGCCAACAGATCGGGGGAGGGGGGTCCTGATTCCAAAATGCCTGATGCCACTTGTCCCTGATTTAGAGGTGGTAGAGGGGTGAGTGGTGGGGGACCTTGGGTAAGGCACCAACAGGCCCTGCCTCAGTTTCCCTGAGCCAGTGGGAAGGTGCATCTAGGCCCTGGGGCCCTCAAGGCTAGCCACAAGGACCGCAGCTCCACTGATCCCCAAAACCCCCCTCAGATGGCCCCCCAAGTATAAAACGCCAACCCCTCCCCCACCCCAGAACAGTTATGGAAGCTTCCTCCCCCCCCAGTTAATTATGCATCTTAATAACCTGCGGATGAATGTTCGTGCCGGGCAGTAATTAACAGGCCCCCACAGACCCAGGACAGGGGCTGTGCCATGCTAGGGCTGTGGGGACCATCGGTGAGGGTCCCAGGGTCCAGTCTGGGCCCCCTGCGCCTCCTTGAGGGAATCGCGTTCATCGGCCTGTGTGCCCACAGCAGAGGGGCCGGGCACAGGCAGCCAGCAGCAGCTGGCCCGGGGGGCTGGGTGCCCCCTGCCTCTCCCAGGCCAGGCCTTGGCTGATGGCCTCCCTCCATCCAACTCCGTGCCAGGGCCCGGGAGGCACTTCACGTTCCATTAAGGAACTAAAGTGGGGAGAGGGGGACGAGGGGGACGGGTCAGAGCAAAAGGACAGCGAGGAGGGCACTGGCCGTGCACACAGCTGACCGGGACTCAATGCCCGGCTCCCCTGAGCCCAGCCAGGAGTGACCCTGAGCCCAGCTGGGTGTGGCCCAAAAAAAAAAAAAAAAAAACCACGGGTGCGGGGTGGGGGGGGGAATGCTGGGAAACCAGGGACTCTGGGTCTAGCGCACCTGAGCGTGATAAGGTGAAGGGCCGTCGTACGCCCCACCTGAAGGGGATCCCCAGCCCCTTCCGAAGGAACAGAGTGGGGAGGGGTCTCACACAGCCAGAGACCCCCAAGGAGTCAGGGCCCCCCTGACTTGCGGTTCTCAGACCCTTGCTGGAGGGGCCGGGCTGGAGAGGCCCAGGTGACGCCAGGGACAGGGTGTGTAACCCCCGTGCCCCACACCCGAGCTCCAAGGCCCTGGGAGCACAGCGCTGGAATGGAGGCCATGGGGGCACGGGTGAGCCGTGGATGGAACCCGGGGCCAAGCGTGTGAGGGGAAGGGTCCCTCCCACACGGCATGGGGACCCAGGAACCCCATGGGTGAAGGCAGGTTTGAAGATCGGAGCGGAGGTCAGTGATGGTGACGCCAAGGAAGGGGCCCGTAGAGACGGCGGGGGACAGGGACCCGCACAGACACCGCACCGAGGTCCCCAAGGCCACGGCGGGGCTGGCAGGACGCCAGGCGTAGTGGGGAAGGCCTGCCGGATGGGCAGAGAGAGGGGGCGAGACTCACTGGGCCCCCCAGGGCCGGAGGGAGAGGAGGCCAGGGAAAGCGCTTGCCTTGCACGAGGCCGAGCCCTGCTCGCCCCCGGCACCAGGACAGTCCCCAGAGCCCCACCAGGAGTGACCTCCGGGCACAGAGCCAGGAGTCAGCCCTGCGCAGAGCTGGGAGTGGCCCCCGGCAATGCACCACAGGGGTTACTCCTGGCTCTCCACTCAGGAATTACTCCTGCCGGTGCTCAGGGGACCCTATGGGATGGCTGGGAATCGAACCCGGGTCGGCCGTGTGCAAGGCAAACGCCCTACCCGCTGTGCTATTGCTCCAGCACCAGGAAGTGATTCTTGAGTGCAGAGCCAGGCCTAATCCCTGAGTATCACTGGGTGTGACCCCCGTCCCCCCCAAAAAAAAAAGAAAAAGAAAAGGAAGAATACCTATATGCTTGCCTAGAGCAGAGAGGGCGCTTGCCTTGCACCCAGCCAGGCTAGGTTCGATCCCCGGCCCCCCACAGGGCCCCCCAAGCCCTGCCAGGAGTGAGCAAAGCACGTGCCTCCCCCCAATACTATCTCTCAGCCCTTCTCTGTTCAGTCGAGCCTCAACTTCCTAACGTGTTTCCAGGGCAGTCGGCCTGGGGCTGGGGTCCCTCCCGCAGTACAGGGGCTTAGATCCCCATGTGCAGCCTATTTGGGGACACAGCCCCTCCCGACTGGCACCAACTTTTCGGTAAAGCCTCGGCTCACAGCAACACCGGGGGGCCGGAAGGAGGAGGTGCCGCCAGCACACCTTCTCCAGATGGAACCCTGGCGACACTGAGCAGCAACTAACACGGCTCCAGGATTCGGGACTGGGACACATACGAGCCACGAGGCCGCTAATGCTGCCGCGCGACCTTTCCTAAAACCTGAAAACATACAATCTTTGAATGGAAAACTAATTATCAAATGCCTCCTTATTAGGGTTATCTTGTTTGGGGATATAACTCCCACAACAATAGTGAGTTTTGTGTTGAAATATGGAACGTAATCAAGGTGAAGAGAAAATAAAGTGAAATTCATCAGTTATACAGTTGGGGGGCAGGGGGTATACCGGGGATTTTGGTGGTGGAATATGGGCACTGGTGAAGGGATGGTGTTTGAATATGGTATAACTGAGACATAAACCTGAGAACTCTGTAACTTTCCACATGGTGATAAAATTGTTAAAAAAATAAAAATTAATAAAAACAGGGGAAAAAAAAGCCTCGGCTCAGACACAGAGGGACTCCCGGCTGACACCAGACAGCGGGTCACCAGGCAGGGGTCCCTGAGACATGACACCCAGCATCAGGGCAACCCAGTACCTGGAGGAGGTTGAGGCCCCGGGGGAAGGGTCCTGCTGTCTCTGATGTCCCCCGCCCTTACCCCTGCCATACACACACACCCTGTTTGCCAAACACACACCCAGGAACACAACGCAGCCCAGCCATGAGGGGCTGAAGGCAGGTCTCGAGCACTGGTCTGGTGAGGGGGACACCGGGTGAGAAGGCCTGGCCCCCGCCTCCAGGAAGTCCTCAGGGCCAGCCCTCTCCTGGGCAGGGAAGTGGCAGCATCTGGGGGGCTGGGGGGGCAGTTTGGGGGAGGGGGCGGAAGCCGGTGGGGATTTCCAGAGCCAGAGAGGCTCTGGCCAGCCCCGCAGTCACTTCCCCAGATGGCAGAGGGCAAAGCAGGACATGGCAGTGGTGGGGACAGGAGGGGGTGACCAATGACCCCCCAATTCCCCTCTGGCCACCGCCCATGGACACCCCCACGGGACGCAGGCCTGACTCGAGACTCCCCAGGGCCACATTCCCCCTCCCCCCACAGGGTGAGTGCCCGGGGGGCAGTACCCGGGCCTGGTACAGAAGCAGTGGGGACGCCAACACCCCCCCAAAGGCGAACAGGCCCCACCCTCCTCCCTGCGTGCCACGTGACGCGACAGGCAAGACCCGAGTCCCTGAGCCGTGGGCCCGGCAGGCACCCCAGCCGCCCCTGCCCCCTGTGACCAGGAGCTGGGCAGGACATGGCTAGGACTGCGGCCCCCCCCCATGCTGAGGGACGGAGCCCCAGTCTCTGTGGAAATCACAGGGTCCCTATTCGAGCCATCACCCCGGACCCCGGCCCCTCCCGACCCAGCCCAGCTCCTCCAAGACCTACCTGAGCCTCCAAACTGGGCAGTGGCCAGGGGAGCAGGCCGGCCCTTCCCGTTGGGCACAGGCAGCGGGAACATCTGGGGGAGGGGCAGGGTCAGAGGTCAGGGCCGGGCCCCAGCAACCCACAAGTCCCCTCCACACTCTCAAGGCCCGGAGAACCCCACACAGCCCTCCTCCGCCCACCACTGACAGGATCGGGACCCTCCCCGTCACGGGGGGGGGGGTACTGTGGTCGAGGGTCCCCCACAGCACCCCTCGGAAGGGGCCCCCGGGGCTGGAAGCGCAAAGACAGCGAGGAGGGCGTTTGCCTTGCACACAGCCAGCCCGGGTTCGATCCCCGGCATCCCAGAAGCTCCCGCTGAACCCCACCAGGAGTAATTCTGGGGTGCAGAGCCAAGAGTCAGCCCTGAGCACCATGGGGTGTGGCCCCCCCCACAAACACACACAAAAAAGGGACCTTCCAGAAGGGAAAGGCGAGGCTGTCAGGAGGTCAGAGGCGCCAGAGCGCCCATGGGTGCACCCAAGGGCAGGCCCGGCTCCCCCCAGGCTGCTCGGCTCGGGACTCAGCCCTTGTGATTCCGGGGAGCCCAGACTCCAGCTGCCCTCTTGGATCCCCCATACACACCTTTTTTTCTCCCCCATTTTTGGGGCCACACTCAGAAATGCTCAGGGCTGACTCCTGGCTCTGTGCTCAGGGATCACTCCTGGCAGTGCTCAGGGGTCCTCCTTCTGGGGTGCTGGGGACCGAACTCGGGCCAGCTGAGGGCCAAGTGAACGCCCTCCCACCGTCCTGCCCCTCAGCCCCGTTAGGCTCTACCTTCTAACTAGGGAGGGGGGCTGCAGGCGCCCCTCTCTTCACCCCCACCTTTCTCCTCCCCGTTTGTTTTTATTTTTGGCTTTTTGCTTTTTGGGTCACACCCGACAATGCACAGGGGTTACTCCTGGCTCTGCACTCAGGAATTACTCCTGGTGGTGCTCAGGGAACCCTATGGGATGCTGGGAATCGAACCTGGGTCGGCCGCGTGCAAGGCAAACGCCCTACCCGCTGTGCTATTGCTCCAGCTAGTTTTGGCTTTTGGGGGGTCACACCCAGCGATGCTCCGGGGTTACTCCTGGCTCTGCATTCAGGAATTTCTCCTGGCGGTGCTTGGGGGTCCATATGAGATGCCAGGGACTGAACCAGATCTGCTACGTGCAAGGCAAACACACCCCCCTGCTTTGCTTCTTTGAAAGCGTTAGCTCTGGCCAGGATCTGCCCAGCTCAGAAACCAATGCTGCTTTGGGGGCGGGGGAAGGAGGCAGGAGCACTGTGAAGTGGAGCCCCCTGTGGCTGGGGCACACTCAGCTCACAATTCTCAAGGCCAGGAGGCTGAAAAAATCTCCCCCTGAGTATTCTCTGCCAGGGGACCCCACGCCCAGGCTGCCTCAGCTTCCTCAGGGCAGGTCACAGCTTCTGGGGGAGTCAGGGCGGAAGCTGGAGTTCCGACCCACCTCTGGGTTCCGGCCCAGTGGTCTGCGACTTAGCCGTTGACACAAACAGGCAGCAGCTCGCAGCCTTGCTCACTGAGGCACAGCGATGGAAATGGGCAGCCCCCCCCCACTACAGAGGTCTGGCTGGCCCCCTGTGCATGTTCAAGAAGGGGTTAGATTTCAACCAGACAACTTAAAACTGCCCCTCGCCCCCTGCCCCAGCTTGTCTCACACCCAGGAGGGCTTCCCGGAGGTGAGAGTGAGATGGAGGGAACTGGGGGTGTGTCTGCCCAGCCTCAGGGTCCTGCTTGGGCAACGTTCCCATTGTACAGATGGAAAAGCTGAGGTCACAGGTAGGGCTGTGCCCAGGCAGGAGCTGGAGGCCTGGGGGGGAGGGGGTCTGGGACACCCCCAGGCCGGAGAGGGAGGGGCTGGGGGGCGACAGGTGTGGTGGGGAGCAGGCAGAGCCTGGGCAGCGGCCAGCTGGCCCTGGGCAGCGCTCACCATACTGAAGTCCAGGAGGTCGCTGAGTTCCTTGTCGGTGCCCACGGGCGCCATCCTCTGCGGCTGGTTCATCCTCTGGGGGCGGGGGCTGGGGGCCCGCTGGGCTACAGCTGGACCTGGAGAGGGGTGGGGACACATGCAAGGGGATATGGGGAGGGCTGAGTGGCGAGCAGGGATGGGTGCTTGTCACTGGGGTGGGGGGCAGGGCAGCGAAAAATTGGGGGGTGGGGAGATTTGAGTCCCAGGCTAAACAATGGAGATGTAGGGGGGGGAATCTGGGGATCTGTGCTCACTAGGATTCCCCAAACTCCCAGGACGACCACCCTGGGATCAAGTTGCAGAGCTCAGGATGAAAAAGGGAGAAGGAGGGGGGGAACCGTCCCTCCACACCCGCCCATCCCCACCCCCAGGCGCTACAGCTCCCATTTCCAGCCTTGGGGCCTCCAGCAGGCCCCGCCCCGGGAGGGGAGGGGCTACCAGGCCCCGGCTAAGCCACGCCCCTAAAGGGAGCTGGGCCCGGCCCCGCCCCCGGCGCAGACCACGCCCTGGATGGGGAGGGGTGGCCAGGCCCCGCCCCCGGGAAATTTGGTGGACCCTCCTCCCCCAGCAGCTGTCATGGCACCTTGTGGGTCCCTCACCCCCAAAATTCAGAGCGAAGGAGTCTCCCAAGTCAGAGGGCGAAACCCCTCGCCACTTCTCGACCAAAGTGAGCCCTGCACAGGGTCGGTACCCGCAAAGGTCCTCGTTGACGACCCCCCACCCCCCACTCCCCACAAAAATGCTGTGCAAACTCTGAACAAAAATCCTAGACTGCTGTAATGTCACCACGGATCTGGGGATTATTTTTAAGCAACTCTGAAAAAATCCCCTTGCCTCCCGCCCAGAAGTGGGGTGGGGGGCGCGCGAGACCAGGGTATCCCCTCCTCCGTATCCCCACCCCCAACACGGCCCCACGGGGCTCCATTCCGCTAAAGGGGGCTGGGGGACTTCCACCTGCCAGGCCCCGTCCCAGCCCCAGAAGACTGAGCAGTTAGCGGCACAATCCCACCACCCCCGCCCGCCCCAGCTCCTCCCCGGGGGGGCCCCGGCGGGGTGGGGGCGGCCCAGGAAACACCGCGAGGCCCGGAGGGTCCCGAGGTCGCGAGAGACCCCACGTGAGACCCGGAGGAGCCCCCCTCTTTGTTTGCCAACTGGAGATGGGGTGTGAAACGGAAGCCCCGCGCCCCCCCTCCCCCCGCCAAGTTTTTTCTTGCTTAAAGAAGAGTGGGGCGGGGCGGAGGGGGGGAGGACGCGTGGAAACTGAGTTTTTTTTTGGGGGGGTGGGGGACAGGAATATGAAACCAGTTGTTGCTTTTTTTTTCTTTTTCTTTTCTGGTGGAAGGAGTTGAAACCGATTTTACAGGCGACTTGGGAGAGGGGGAAGGGGGGAACCGAAACAGCTCTGGTTCTAGGGGAGTTGAAAGTCTTGTGGGGTGTCACCAGAACTTTGGGGGACTCGGAAGGAGTTCGCGAGCACTTGGAGAGAAGGCGGCCCCACAAACGCTTTGCTTTCGGAAAGGGGGGAAGGGAAGGCAAGGCGGAGAGGCCGGGCAAAGCAAACCAGCCCTCCCCTCCACAATACCCCCCCCCCTACACCCCCCCTGCAGCCGGTGCCCGCGGCGCACAGCCCGGGAGCCTTTGAAGCTCGGGGCGCTGCCGCCGCCACCGCGTCCCGCGCCCCAGCCGCCGCCGCTCCCCGCACTAACGCGGAGCAGATGTTCCCCCCGCCGGCCCCCACCAGCACCCCCAGCCCCCCAGCTCTTCGACCTGAGCCCACAGAGCACGCCGACACCTTCCCCGGCGCAGCAGACAAAAGAACCCTCCCTCCTCCCGCGCGCCCCCTCCAAACTCCGGAGCCCGGCCCGGACCCCTCCCGAGGTGGCGCGGGGGGAAGGGGGCGCCCCTAGGAATCCCCCACCACCACCTCTTTGAGATGGGCCGGGCCCCGGGGGCTGGGGGGGGGACCCTGCTGCCAAGTTGGGCGGTCCATCCCGGCGGCCCCGCCCGGGGCTCCGCAAAGTTTCCCCAAGTGCCAGGCCGGGCAGGAGAGGGGGAGGCGCGGGCCTGGCGCGCGCGGCCCCCTCCACGTCGCCGCGCACCCCCCCACCCCCCGCACCCCGTCCCCGCGGAAAGTTGGAGAACAATGACTCCCAGCCAGCCGCCGCCGCCGCCCGTCGGCCTGGCCCCCGGCGGGAGCGCAACCCCCAACTTCCCCGCGCCGCCCCCCATCCACGACGCGGGGAGGCCCAGGGTCAACTTTGCACAAAGCGCACGCGGGGGGCCCGAGGGGAGGAGAGTAGGCGGCGGCGGCGGTGTTACCTGCTCGGCGCGGCCGGGCCCGCAGTTCGCGGGGGGCGGCGGCATGAACCGGGCCCCCCCCGGACAAAGGGGCGCGAGCCGGGGGCCCCCCCGAGGGGCGCGCGCGTGGGTGGCGGCGCGTGTGGCTCGGGGCCCCCTCCCGTGGGGTCCGCTGCGCCGCGGGGCACGAGAAGGAGCTGGGGGCTGGCGGAGCGGCGTGCGCGGTGCCCCGCGCTGCCCGACGGCCCGCGGCGTTGGGTCGGGTCTGTCCGGCCCGCTACGCCCGCGGCCGCCGCCGCTGCCTCATCTTCCTGCGGCCGGAGACATGTTCCGCCCCCCGCCCCGCGCCCCGCAGGCTCCGCCCCCCACAGGCTCCGCCCCCGTCCCGCCTCTCCCGGCCGCGCCGCGGATCCCTCCGCCGCCACCGCTGCTGCCGCCGCCGCCGCCGCCGCGCCCTGGGCGAGCTCTTCGGGAGCGCCCCTCAGGAAGCGGCTCTAACCCCTCGCGTCCAGGAGCCTGAGGGCGGAGGGCACCCGCCGCGGAGGGGAAGAGGGGAAAAAAATTCTGCCGAAAAGCGCGCAGAGGGGGAGGGGATTATCGCTCAGTGCGGAGGCGTACGTGCCTGGGGAGCCGCAGCACCTATGACGCCAAGCGGGGCCGGGACCGTGCGATGGAAAGATAAGGCCGAGCGGAAGCTGGCCAATCGGAGTGCGGGAAATCGGGATTGGCGCGGTTGGCAGCCATTCGAGACGAGGGCCCGCCCACAGCGCAGTCCAGCGAGGAAAGAGGCGGAACTCTTCTGAACGAGAGTCCGCGAGAAGCGCTGGCAGCCCGGGGCTCGCGAATTTTATTCTCGGGCCCGGGCGGCGGCCCCGGCGGCCCCGACGGCCCCGACGGCCCCGACGGCCCCGAGCTCCTAAGAGCTGGCCCCAGGTGCGGGACGTTGCGAGCGGTCATGCCAGGCCCTGCAGGGCATGAGTCAGGCCCATTATACGGGCGGACAACTGAGGCCAGCTGCGTCTCAGGCTCCCGCGTGCAAACCCTCCGACTTGCTGCTTTCTTTGGCCTGCCTGCGTCGCCTTGAATTTTGACCCTAGTTTGCACAGGACTTTTGCATCTCTGTGACCACTTCACACCCTAAGTGACCCCTCTCACGGGAGACCGGATACCTAGTCATAAGTGAAAGTAACTTGCTTTCCAGACAGAAAAGGCAACATTGTTTCAAGGCCCTTTGTTTGCAAAGGGAAATCTACACTTATTTTGACCCGATTGGGGGGGGTGCCCAGAACCGACTAAGATCAGGACCTACTCCTGGCTAAGTGCGCCAGGAAGGGTCACTCTTGGGGGGGCTTCATGAAGCCTATACGGTGACCGGGGATTGAACCGGGGTCGGCTACATGCAAGGCAAGTGCCTTCCCTGTTGTACTTTCTTGCCTCAATTGACAGCCATTTGCAAGCTTGGTCGACCCTGTCTCCTGAGCTCTTGGCCACCGTATCCTGGTTCTGGAGCTTTCCAGGTTCAAAGAAGGAGGGATTCTCAGAGGAGGGACCAGTGGATAAGACTCAGAATAGGGGTCAGAGGAATAGTACAATGGGGAAGTCTGAGCCATTATACAACTTTGTCTTGCGCACACCCAAGTTCTATCCCCTGCATCCCATAGGGTCCCCCAAGCACTGCCAGGACTAATTCCTGAGTGCATAGCCAGGAGTAACCCCTGAGCACTGCCCGGTGTGTTGCAAAAAACAAACAAACAAACAAAAAAAGAATAAGAAAAAGGAAAATAGTACAATGGGTAGGGCCTTTGCCTTGCAAGCAGCTGACCCTAGTTCGATTCCCAGCACCCGGTATGGTCCCCGGAACACCGCCAGGTGTGATTCCTGAGCACAGAGTCAGGAATAAGCCCTGAGCATGGCTGGGTGTAGCCCCAAAACAAAAAGACTCAGGAATAGAGTGGGGAGGGACCCTCCTGGGTACCGGACAGACTTGAGCTGACTCTCTCTGACCCAGGGGGTCTCCCACCTGCTACAGGACTGGGGAGCCCCAGGCGTCTGGACAGGGGCTGAGTCAGCTATCTCCCTGAGACCTGGTGCACATTCGGGCCTCTCCTAGCCTCACTTCCTGTGTCCGTCCACAGTCCACAAGGTCTGAGGGTAGGGGTGCTTCCCAGTGGCCCACCCCGGACCCTGTTGATCTGGGGCTCCCTGTCACGCTGGTGCAAGCCCTTCCAGCCCCTGCAATGCTCCAAGTCAAACAGTAGAGTTGGGGGCCAGGTTCCTGTGGTGACCCTCGGCACACCCCCCTTCCCAGACAGTCATTAATTACTGAGCTCCTGGTGTTCGCTAGGCTAGGGGGTTGGGGGTGGGGAGGGGGCTAAGCCCAGAGCGGGACAGGATCTGTCTAGGTCCTGCCCTCTTGGGTGGGGGGCGAGGGAGGGGCAGCAGAGCAGCCCACCTTGTTGGAACAGCAGTGAGGGTGCCCTGCTGGAGGCCTTGAACCCAAGCTCGGGATGAGGAAACTTGGAGCGGCTCCCTGGGGCCTCTTCACCTGGCCTCCGCACCTGCCAGCGATCCCAGAACCTCCATTGTCTTCCCCTGAGGGGTTAGGGGGGAGGCCTGAGTCACCAGGACAAGAAGCCAGTGTATGGTGGTGGTGGGGGGGGCTCTTGGAAGTGGCACTTCTGCCCAGCCCTGGGGCCGGGGTGTGCCTACAGGCAGGAGGACAGGCCCACCAGCGCCTGGTGCCAGGGGCCCCTTCAGGGCTGCCCACGGCCTGCCCGCCCCCGCCCCTGCCTGACTGTGGCCTTTGTTCTCCGGGTGCCTCGCCACCCCCCCCACCCTGCCAACCAGGAGCCTCCCTCCTCCACCTGCCTCTCTCGAGCACCCAGGGCACACCCCCTGCAGACCGGCAGCGCACCCCCTCCCCAAAGCCAAGACCCCCACTGAGAGACAGGGTCCCATTTCTGGTTGGAAAGCCAGAAGCAGAATTACACACACACACACACACACACACACACACACACACACACACACACCAGGGGCCAGAGGTGGGGGCATGGAAGTTTCTGGAAGGCAGACAACCCGCAGCTGGACTTGGGACTCTGGGGCCACCCTCCCTCATCCTCCAAGTGTTAGAAGTGTTTCGGCTTCTCCTGGGTGTAAACTGTGAACTGTCACCCCTCCTTCCCGACATGCCCCCCACGGCCGCCAGCCACTGCCCCGCCCCACCCAGCACCTTGGCCTTTTCAGAGGCAGCTTATCAGTCCGGCCAGAACCTCCCCCCAGCCCCTCCTCACCCGCCTGCAGAAAGCTGTGCCCACCCCGGGCAGAATTTCTTAGCTCTTGCAGACTCCTCCATCCCTGACACCCCCCCACCACACACACACAGCCCATGCGTGCGCACACGGACGCGTGTACCCACAAACAGCATGCACGCATGCACCATAACCACAGCCCCAGTGACCAGGCTGGGCTCAGAAATCGATCACGTCATTCATTCATCTCTCCCTGGTTTCTGGGAATTTCCTTTTCTGCTTGTTTGTTTTGGGGGTCTTAGCTGGCGATGCCCGGGGATTACCCAGGAATCACTCTTATTAGCGGTGCTCAGGGGGCCATATGGGATGCAGGAGATCAAACCCAGGCCGGCCGCGTGCAAGGCAAGCGCCCAACCCACACTGTTTTTTGTTTGTCTTTTTTTTTTTTTTTTTTGGTGAGCGATAGCACAGAGGGTAGAGCGTTTGCCTTGCACACGGCCTGCCCGGGTTCGATTCCTCTGTCCCACTCAGAGCCTGGCAAGCTACTGAGAGTATCCTGCCCACATAGCAGAGCCTGGCAAGCTACCCGTGGTGTATTCAATATGCCCAAAACAGTAACAACAAGTCTCACAATGCAGACATTACTGGTGCCCGCTTGAGCAAATCGCAAATCGATGAGCAACGGGAAGACAGTGATACAGATGACAGTGATTGGTGAGGGATACACCAAGCTGTACTTTGGAAGGACTCCTGGCTCTGTGTTCAGGAATCACTCCTTGGAGGGGGAGGGGGCACTCAGGGATAGAACCTGCATCTCTCTGCCTCTGGAACACTCTCTCTCTCTCTCTCTCTCTCTCTCTCTCTCTCTTTCTCTTTCTGGGGGTGGCAAACCCAGTGGTGCTCAAAGCTTACTCCTGGCAGGCTCAGGGACCCCATGGGGTGTTCAGAATCAAACCAGAGTCAGCTGCATGCAAGGCAAGCACCCTCCCCCCTATCCTATTGATCCAGCCCCCCTTTTTTCTGAAGTGGAGGAAGCATTGGGTAACACCTGGTGATGCTCAGGGGCTAACTCCCAGCCCAGTGCTCAGAGGTCCCAGGGAACCATGTCGTGCTGGGAATCAAATCCCAGCCTCCTGCGTGCAAAGTGTTCCCAGTCTGTTGAGCAGTTTCCCGGGCCTGGGAAGGGAGACTTAGACAGGGACGGGGCCTGCTAGTGACATGCATGGCCAGGGGTCTTCTGAGATGCAGGATGAGGTGAAGGGTTTTTGTGCTATAGGGTATGGCCTCCACCACTCCCTGGCCAGCGTGCACGTGTGCACACAGGCACACACACACACACACACACACACTGTCACACTAGGTCCTGATTAGTGGTGCAGAAGGTGACACCATGCTGAGTGGGTCACTGACTCTCCACCCCGGCATTATCCTGAGCAGGGGGCGGGGGGGGGGGTGAGGCAGGAGGGTGGGATGCAAGTGGACGGGGAAAGGGGCTGCAGGTTTGCCAGCAACCAGCTGGTTACTGCTCCTCTTGTGGGGGTTTCAGAAAAAGGCCCCTGTGTAGAAAATGTACGGCAGGTAGGGAGTTGGTCTTGCACAGAGTCAACCTGCACTCAAACCCTGGCACCCCATGGGGTCCCCAAGCAAAGTTTTTTCTTTTTTTCTTTTTTCTCCCTTTACGGGGGGGGGGGGGTGTAAATTTCCTACTGCCAATGTTCCCAGTTTCCCACCCGCCTCCCCCTGCCCCAACCTTCCTCTATGGCAGACGCTGCTTTTCTTCTCTCTCTCTCTTTCTCTCTCTTTCTCTCTCTCTCTCTCTCTCTCTCTCTCTCTCTCTCTCTCTCTCTCTCTCTCTCTCTCTCTCTGATTACAGAGCCAGGAATTACCCCAGGCATCTCTGGTGTTGCCCCAAGACAAATAGAAAGGAAGGAAGGAAGGAAGGAAGGAAGGAAGGAAGGAAGGAAGGAAGGAAGGAAGGAAGGAAGGAAGGAAGGGGGAAGGGAGAAAGAAAGAGAGAAAGAAAGAAAGAAAGAAAGAAAGAAAGAAAGAAAGAAAGAAAGAAAGAAAGAAAGAAAGAAAGAAAGAAAGAAAGAAAGAAAGAAAGAAAGGAGAAAGAAAGAAAGAGAGAGAGAGAAAGAAAGGAAGGAAGGAAGAAAGAAAGGAAGAAATGAAGGAAGGAAGGAAGGAAGGAAGGAAGAAAGAAAGAGAGAGAAAGAAAAAGAAAGAAAGAAAGAAAGAAAGAGAGAAAGAAAGAGAGAAAGAAAGAAAGAAAGAAAGAAAGAAAGAAAGAAAGAAAGAAAGAAAGAAAGAAAGAAAGAAAGAAAGAAAGAAAGAAAGAAAGAAAGAAAGAAAGAAAGAAAGGAGGGAGAAAAGAAGGGGACGAGAGGAAGGAAGGAAGTGAGGGAGGAAGGGAGGGAGGGAGAGAGGGAGGAAGAAGAGAAATCAGGAGGAGGGGAGAGACAGTTCAACAGGCTGAGCATCAGCTTTGCACATGGATTTGTCTCCTGGCACCGCAGGGTCCGCTGAGCACTGCCATGAGTGCCCCCATGTATGAAGCCAGGTATGGCCTCCAAACCCAAAAATGGATCATTTTGGAGCTGGAGAGACAGTACAGTGGAGAGCGAGTTTGTCTTGTACACGGCCAACCCAGGATCGATCGCCAGCATCCTACATGGACCCCTGAGCACTGCCAGGAGTGATTCCTGAGTGCAGAGCCAGGAGTCACCCACTAGCATCATCGCTGGGTGTGACCCTAAAAGCCAAAATAAACAAACGAACAAAAAAAAAATGAATCAATTTATTCTAACTCATTGACTGAAAGTCCCAAAGGGGGACTTTTTTTTTGAGTTTGGGGCCACACCCAGTGGTGATCAGGGCTTCCTCCTGCCTCTGTGCTCAGGCACCACCCCTGGCAGACTTGGGGGGGACCCCACGGAGTGTTGGAACAGAGAGCACGTGCAAAGCAATCACCCTACCTGCTGTACTATCGCTCTGGCCCCAGTTTGAACGCTTTGTTTCCTGGGAGGGGCCATACCCAACAGTGCCCAGGGCTGACTCCTGGCTCTGTGCTCAGGAATCACTCCCGGTGGGGTTTGGGGACCCTACAGGATGCCGGGAATTGAACCCGGGTTCAACAAATGCGAGACAAGCACCAAACCCAATGTACTCTCCCAAGGCGGGGGCTCAGAAAATAATTCCAAGAAGCCCACATCATTGGGTTGGACTCAGGGGGTGGGCGTCAGCCTGAGGGGCAGATGGTGGGTGGGTGGGGGACAGTGAGGTGCTGGGGTACTGTGGGAATTGAGACGGGGTGGGGGGGAGCAGGCTAAAGGGAAAAGACAGGCCTGGGGTGGTCATTGCGGAGAGCAGGGCCCCAGCGCTGGGGGTTGTGACAGTGAGGGGGTTTGAGGGTTCATGAAAGGGCCCCCTAGGTTGGGTGAGACTGTAAAGCGTTTCCTTGGAGATCAGCGTGAGCTGGCTCTGTGGGTGCTGAAGGGCTGGTACGGGAGGGAGAGGGGCCCGGGAAGCCATGTTCCAGCCAACGGGGCTCCTCAAACACAGGCTGAACCCCAAAACCACTGAGCCCCGAGGCCAGGCCGAGCCCTATCTTTTTTTTTTTTTTTTTTTTGCTTTTTGGGTCACACCTGACGATGCACAGGGGTTACTCCTGGCTCATGCACTCAGGAATTACTCCTGTTGGTGCTCAGGGAACCCTATGGGATGGTGGGAATTGAACCTGGGTTGGCCGCGTGCAAGGCAAATGCCCTCCCCGCTGTGCTATTGCTCCAGCCCCAGGCAGAGCCCTTTGAGACAGCCTGAAACCCCCCCCACCCATATGGGCTGAAACCCTGGACACAGACTGAACCCCCGGTACTGACTGAACCCCCTCATGTTGGCTAAACCCTGAGTCCCCAGTCTAAGCTGATTCCCCCCGAATTCAGGCTGAACCCGAGCACGCCCTGGGCTGTGACCCCAGTCTGGGCAGAGTCCAACCACCCCAGTGCTCACTGCTTCCTCTTTCTCTCTTCCTACCTGTCCCCCCCCAACTTTCCAATCTTTCTCTACCCAGGCTAGGGGCCACCTGCCGAGGGTCACCCTTCCCCCCTAGCCTAGGGCCCCGGTGGCTCCTGACTCAGGGCCCTGGGGCCTGCCTCTCCACATTCCAGCCCAGCCTATGCAAACACACCCCCACGGGGTTCTGTGGGCCCAGCTGGGGCGGGGCTGGGGCGCCAGAGGCCCCAAACCCACACACCCACCCACCCACAGGGCCGCCTGCTTACCCTCTGGCCTGAGGTGGGGGGGGATGACACTCCTTCCCTCCCAGGTGCCTGAGGGCTGTCCCCTTTATCCCCTGGCCTGAACCCAGCCCAGAGAACAGCAAAAAATTCTTCCCGAATAATGGGCCCAAACCCCTGAGCATCATGGGGTGTGTGACCCCAAAACAAAAACATCCAGAGATTCCCCCTGAGTGAGAGTGAGCCCTGACCCCTCTAATCCAAGAATGTCCCTGGGACACGTGGGGGCGGGGAGGGGCTGGCAATTTAGATTTCAGCTCTTCTAATTTTTAATTTTTTTTTTTGGGGGGGAGGCTCATGTCTGTCAGTGCTCAGGGCTGAGTCCTGGCTCTCTACTCGGGGGGTCACACCTCGGAGGGCTCCGGGACCCTCTGGGAAGCCAGAGATGGAACCTAGATCAGCTGCCTGCAAGGCCAGCACCATCCCGTTGTCCCCTCTGTCCTAGTGCCCCGCCCCTCCCTTCCATGATGGGGGGAGGGATTCAGGCACCCCCCCTTCACTGCCTCAGGGTCAGTCCTGACTCTCTACACTCAGGGGTTCCCCCCGCCCACACCCCCGTGCTCAGGGGATCCTAGGCTGAGCCAGGAATCGAACTGGGGTTGGCGGTGTGCAAGGCCAGCACCCTGACCCCTGTCCGCCCTCTCCAGCCCGCCCCTCTCCTGATCGCCCGACCTTGGGCAGTTGGCCTCCCACTCAGGACTCAGTTTCTCCTTCTGTAAATCAAGGGCTGCTGGTGTCTCCCAGCAAGCACCACCTCACTCCCAGTCTCCCCAGACCCGTGTCGTGATGAGCCTCGTCCAGCCCCCTGGACCAGGGGATGGGGGGATATTAGGGTGTGGACGAGGCAAAGGAAGTCAACCTCACACACGGGAAATGGTTCTACTGGTATGTCAGCAGAGAAAATAAATACGTTGCACAAATAGGTCGTGGAAACAGCACGTGGTGTGTGTGTGGGGGGGAGGTTTTGGCTTCTCTCCCGGGTCACGGCAAGGCCTGACCACATCCTATTCGGCCATACACCCAGAGGAGCTTTGATTTTTTGTTTTGGTTTGGTGTGGGGGCCACACCCCATGATGCTCAGGGGTCCCTCCCGCCTCTGCTCTCAGGGGTGTCACTTCTGACAATGTTCAGGGGACCCTGGGGAATGCCCTGGATCCAATCTGGGTTGGCCCGCGGGAGGGGCCCAGCGCCCTCCCCACTGTCCCATCGCTCCAGCTCTGAGGAGTTTTGATTTTGTCCTTTGGGGGGGTTGAGGTCACGCCCGGCAGGGCTCAGGGCTCACTCCTGGTTCTGTGCTCAGGGAGCAACCTTGAATTCACAATGAGCAAGGGAAGCACCTCCCCTGCCCCCCCGCCCCGCCTCGTCTGCCCCCTAGACGGAGCCCTTTTTGGTTTTGGTTTGGTTTGGGGGCCACCCTTGGCGGTGCTCAAGGCTCCTGGCTCTATGCTCACTTCTGGCGGGGCTCAGGGGACCTTATTGGATGCTGGGGGTCAAACCCGGGTCGGCTGTGTGTAAGGCAAGGGTCCTCCCGGCTGGACGACCACCCCCGATGAATAGGGGGCCTTGAACTGTCTGCTTTGCGCACAGTATCCCCGCTACGGTTCTAGGATTGCAGATCTGTCCTGTGCCCTGGGCCTGCCCCTATCCTTGGGCTATTGTGTGTGAGGCTCAACCATCAGGAAGTGCCTGGACCCAACTGAGTTCCTATTGTCAGGATCAGCACAGTGTCCCCCAAATAGGTCCTTTTACCCCACTCCTTCCCCCGCCTTGGGGCTAGAAAAGGCTCAAAGTTCAGTGATGAAAAGAAAGAAGGAAGTAAAGTGCTGGAGGAGGAGGAGAGGAGTGATAGCACAGTGGGGAGGGTGTTTGCCTTACACAAGGCTGACCTAGGTTCAATCCCTGGCATGCCACAGGGTCCCCCAAGCACCGCCAGGAGTCATTCCTGAGTGCAGAGCCAGGAGTAACCCCTGAGCTTTTTGGGTGTAACCCAAAAAGCCAAAAAAAAAAAAAGCACACAAGAAAAGAACAATTATTGGGGGCAGGGCGGGGCGGAGCAATACTATAGCGGGTAAGCCCTGAGCACTGCCAGGAGTGGTCCCCAAACCCACAAAAGTGACAGAGTAGGACTGGAGATAGGGTACAACAGGTAAGACATTTGCCTTGCAGGCAGCTGACCCCATTTCCGTCCCTGGCACCCCATGGAATCTCCCGGAGCACCACTAGGGGTCGCTCCTGAGCACTGAGAGGGGCGTCGCCCTTGAATATTGCCTAGTGTGGGTGGCCTTGCCAGGATCAAACAGGGGCTGGGCGGAGGGGGGGGTCTAACCGGGCAGTCCAGTACTTGCCTTGTATGCATGGGAGGGCCCTAGATTTGGCCTGTAGTCCCCAGAAGTACAAACACACAGTGGCAAGCAAGAACTGGGGAGACCACCCCCCAAAAACTGTGTTCCGTCGAAGGGCATTTTGTAAGACCCTGTAAAAGTTCTTTCTTGGGGGCTTTGTGTGCGAGACAGACGTGTGAACGAAGGGTGGGGGAAAGATCCCGTTGGAGGGGGGGCTGGGGAGAGAGCAAGGCAAGAGGGCACCTACCTTGCACACAGCAAGCAAAGTTGGCGTTCCAGCACCCCAGGGGGTCCCCTGTGCCCCATTAGGGGGGATCCCTGCCTGCAGAGCCCGGAGCCAGCCCTGAGCCCCACCAGGTGTGGCCTGCCCCTCACCCCAGAGTTTGTAAGATCCTAGCAGGAGTCCACTTAGGGGGTCAAAGGGTTGAAAAGGAAAGAAAAAGTTCTCAGCAAGGTGCAAGAGGAAATGACCCCGGGGGGCGCAGCCGCGCTGGGAGGGGTTGTGGGAGGGAGAATTTCAGTTCTTCTTTATTATTTTTACCCCGCGAGGTGCCTGGGCTTGAGGTGTAGGGTTTTGCTGGGGGTGGGGCGCGGGGGGGGAGGGGAGGTGGGTATGTTTTGAAATGTACCAGCGAGTGGAGTCCCAGCCTGGCAGAGCCCGGATGGGGCGGGCTCCCGCGGGAGGGGGAGGGCGGGGAAGGGGATGGGGGGGCGGCGGCCGTGCTCAGGGGAAGCCCCCGCGGTTTATTCAAGGGACCCGGAGCGAACGTTAGTCCCTTCTCCCCCTCCCCCTCCTTTGTTCTCGGGCGCTAAAGGGAAGGGGGGGTGAATGCTTTCCACCCCCGCCAGGATCAAGGTGGGGGTGGGTGGCCCCCGGGGAGGCAGGGACAGTCCCAGCGTCCGAGGGAGGAGCCAGGACAAAGTCTGAAAAAGGCCTGGCCTCAGTTTCCCTATCAGTGACTCAGTGGCTGTGAATGGGAACGGGAATTCCCTAACTTGCCCTGTGTGTGTGTGTGTGTGTGTGCGCGCGCGCGCGCGCGTGTATGTGTGTGTGTGTTTGTGTGTAGGGGGGAGGCGCCCCCTCCCCCACTCTAGTCCCTCACATCCTCCGTGACCCCAGGCTGGCTCTGCGCTCACTCGGGCCTCCCTTAAAGAACCTTCTCAAGTTTGCGCCGCCTCCGGTAACTTGGCTGAGTCATTCAAGGCTGGGCCAGGTTGAGGGTAGCGCAAGCCCCGCCTGGGAGGGGAGGGGGGGACAGCAGCTGGGCAGCCAGAGGGCCCAGCTGCTCCTGCTCCCTCGCCAGCCACTGACCACAGGGCCTTTGCATGACAGGAGCGGCTGCTGCCTGCCGGTGGCACCTCACTCTCCAGAGGTTCTGGGTTATTTTGCTCGCTCTGCTGGCCCCAGGCGCTGGCCCTCGCCCCGGGGCATGGGATTCCCACCCTCTCCCCCCCCCCCGTGTCCCTAGCACCCCGCAGGTCCCTCCGCGGGTGGGGGGGGCGCTGGGGCAGAGCGGGAAGGCCTGAGGCCCCAGCCCGGGGGTCCCGCAAGTGTGGGTGAGCGCGGGCATGTGCGTCTGCCGGCGAGGCAGCGGCAGCTGGGCCGGCTCCCGGCCCCACCCCCACCCCGAGTGCGGGAGGGAGGGGGAGGGGCGGGGGGAGGGGCCGCGGCGGCAGCTGGCGGCTGGCCGGGGGCCAGGAAGGAGCGGGTGCGGGGAGGGGCCGGCCGGGGTCTCTATCTCGCCGCCTCTCATTGGCGGGCGCCGCCGCGGCTCTCTCGTCTCTGCCTGTCTCTCCCGGCCCGTGTCTCTCTCTCTGTCTCTGTCTTTTGTTGGTTTGTTTTTGGTTCCCTGACTTTGGGGCTTGGGGCCACACCCAGCTGTGCTCAGGGCCGACCCCTGGCCGGCGGGGTGGGGGGGACGCTGCGGAGTCCCCGGGGGTCGAACCCGGGTGGGCCGCATGCAAGGCAAGCAAGCGCTTCGCCTGCTGTACTGTTGCTCCTGCCCCTTCTGTCTCTGTCGCTCTGCTTGTCTCTGTGTCTCTGTCTCTATCTGTGTCTCTATCTCTGTGTCTCTGTCTCTGCTGTCTTTCTCTGTGTCTCTGTCTCTCTTTGCCTCTGTCTCTGTCTCTGTTCATTCTCTGTGTCTCTGTCTGTCTCTGTCTCTTCTGCGTCTCTCTGTGTCTTTGACTTTCTCCCTGTCTCTCCCCTTTACTGCTCCAGGCCCTCCAGCCGCCTTAGATACCCGCCTCCCCTTGTGAGTGAGTGACCAGGCCCCCCCTTCCCCCATCTTCGCTCCCCCAGCACGTGTCCTCTTGTGAAGGCTCCTGTCGCTGGGAGGGTGTTTGTGGGGGTCCTGGGGCAGGAAAGGGAGAGGCTGTGGCCGGGAGCCTTGGCCTTGGAGACTGGCTACCAGCAGGAGAGTATGGGGTCAAGGGCCACTTTCCAGGCCTTGGAGCTGTGGGGTGGGTGCTGGGAGGGGGAGAAGATGGGGGGGTCATCAGGGGGACTCCGGAGGCTGGGAAGATCCTGTGGGGGCACAGTGAGTGCAAAGACCCTGAGGCTGGGCCCCAAGCTTGGTCTCAGCCCTGACCCCAATCCAGGGTGGCTGGGGGGGACCTTGTGAGGCACAGGCCCAGACCCTGGATTAGGTGATGGGGAGAGGGGCCCTCAGCTTCCCCCATGCCTCCCCCAGTTTCCCCCCCCAACTCTTTAACAATGGAATCCCACTCAGCAGAAATATACTCTGGGGAACTGTGACTTAATTACCCCTGATTTGCATGTTTGCATATTAATGAAGGCTGCTAACTTTGCCGCATTGTTTTAAAGGCACAGCCGCCCCCCCCGGAGAACAGCACTGAGGGTCAGCCCCCCCCCCACACATGCCTCTGTGTCACCCCTGTCTGATCACAAAGTTCCTGCCCTCCCCCCTGCATCCACCCACCACCTCTCTAAATAGAAGCAAGAACCCAGGGCATCAGTTAGGACCTCCAGGATTCTGGAATTCTCTACGGGAGAAAGGTGGAGGATTTAGGAGCCCGGCGTCAGACACTCTACATTCCATCACTGATGTCACCTCTGAAATGGGGGGCTCCCTCATCCCGTCCCCCATGCCCCCCACATGTGGGCTGTGTACCAGAGCCTTGGGTGGAGGCCAAATCTGGTCACCTCTACCCGCTGCTCTGTGCCACGATTATTTCCAATCCCGTCTGCGACCCCTCGCGAAGCTGGAGAATCTGAGGCACGGAGTGAGGAGGCTGGGGGGCTCAGGGTCGCAAAGATTGCTCCCAGACAGGTCCTTGCAACTGGTTGCTAGGTCCTGGGGTTTCAGGCTCCAGGTGCGCACTTGGGCACACACTGCCACCTGGTGGCGCATGTGGCCACTGGCTTGGGGGGGGGGATGCTGAAGAAGTCTCGGCGAGGGGGTTCGCGGGGACGCCAAGCCGGACCCCAAGACCCCCCCAGAACCCAAGCGCATAGACAAACACGGGGAGCGGCAAAGGTGAAGAGGAAATGGGGTCACCTGGGGCTGGAGCGATAGGACTGCCAGAAGGGCGTTTGCCTTGTACGCGACTGGTCCGGGTTCGATCCTCGGCATCCCATGAGGTCCCCCAACCCCGCCAGGCGTGGTCCTGAGCGTAGTGCCCTGAGCAGCGCAGGGTGTGGCCCCCCCAAAATAGATGGGGTGACAGTCCCTACCCTCTGCTTGTCTCGGCCGCATCTTGAGCTCGTCCTGCCCTGCTCCCGACAGGCCCGGGACTCTCACCCCACTCAGATTCCCACGCTGACTTCCGACCGGACCAGGTGGGAGTTGGGGGACGGCCCCCAGCATCCCCCTTGGGATGAATTGGCGGCCGGGCCGGTGGTGCGGCCAAGGTCCACCAGGGGGCGCGCAAAGCCCATAAACTGGAGGCTGCAGCGCGCCGGGCGGGCGGAGGTCTGCGCACGCGCGCGCCCCCGGGCCGCGCGCCCCCGGGGCCCAGGCGCGCGCGCTTCTCTTGCGTGCACGCGCGCTGTCACCTCCGCGTGCGCGGCCCCAGCAGCTTGTCCGGTCTCGAAGGGTGCGCGCCGCGCGGGTCCACGTGTTAGCGATTCTCCCACCCCACCCCCCCGGGTGCCAGGTGCCCAGGTGGGCCTGGCACGCACCCCCTCTGTGCGACCACCCAAGGGCTTGGCATGGTGGTGCGTGGACACCCCTGGGTTAGCACGCCGCCACCCTATTCCTTCCTGGCTTGCTGCACTTTGCACCCCAGTGGGACCCCATCAAGGCAGCGGCTCCCCTGGGATTAGGGGAGCTCAGGACACTTTTTTTGGGGTTACACTTGGCTCTGTGGTCAGGAGTCACTCCTGGCAATACTCGGGGTTGGGGGGACCCTACGGGGTGCTGGGGATGGAACCCAGGTAACCTGTGTGCAGGGTAAACGGCCTCCCCCTGGTACTATCATTCTGGCCTCTCAGGCCTTTTTTTTTTTTTTTTTTTTCCCTTTTTGGGTCACACCTGGTGATGCACAGGGGTTACTCCTGGCTCTGCACTCAGGAATCACCCCTGGCGGTGCTCAGGGGGCCATATGGGATGCTGGGAATTGAAACTGGGTTGGCTGTGTGCAAGGCAAATGCCCTACCCGCTGTGCTATTGCTCCAGCCCCACAGGCCTTTCTTTTTTCTTTTCTTTTCTTTTTTTTTTTTCCTCTTTGGGTCACACCCGGCAATGCACAGGGTTACCCCTGGCTCTGCACTCAGGAATTACTCCTGGCGGTGCTCAGGGGACCCTATGGGATGCTGGGAATCCAAGCCTGTCTCGGCTGCGGCTGCGTGCAAGGCAAACGCCCTCCCCGCTGTGCTATCGCTCCAGCCCCTCTCAGGCCTTTCTTCGACACAGTCAGCCTCACCCAGGACACTCCTGCTTGGCCCCAGCCTCTCTATCTTTCCCGCCCAGGGTGGATGAAGACCTTCCTCACCTTTATTCTTTTGACTGACTCCGCCCCCTTGAGCTCCTATTCTGTCGGTGGAAACCCTGCAGCTTTAGCCCCTTTCCAAAGATCACTTTGAAGACTGGCTGGCAGGACGTTAACTTCTGGGCTTCTGGTCCCGGGGACTGAGACAAATTCGCAGTGGGTCGGTCCTCAAAGCAGAGAGAGAGAGAGAGAGAGAGAGAGAGAGATGGAGGGAGGGAGAGATAGAGGGAGAGGTAGGGAGATAGAGAGATGGAGGGAGGGAGAGAGAGAGAGGGAGAGGGAGAGAGAGAGAGAACAGAGACAGAGACAGAGACTTTTAATGTTTTGGTGTTTTGTATTTTTTTTTTGTTTTGTTTTTGCTTTTCGGGTCACACCCAGTGATGCACAGGGGTTACTCCTGGCTCATTCACTCAGGAATTACTCCTGGTGGTGCTGGGGGACCATATAGGATGCTGGGAATCGAACCCGGGTCGGCCGCGTGCAAGTGATAACACAGCCCTCCCCGCTGTGCTATCACTCCAGCCCCTTTTATTTTATTTCTAAACAGTGTTTTGGTTTTTGGACCACACCCGGAAGTGCTCAGGGCTGACTCCTGGCTCTGCGCTCAGGGATCACCCCTGGTGGTGCTCAGGGGATCCTATGGGATCCCAAGGGTCGAATCCAGGTCTGCCACCTGCTGGGCAAGTGCCCTCCCCGCTGGACTACCTCTCTGGCCCCCGGGGAGAGAATGCCTTGTCAGCTGTTCCTCTCTGACCAGCTGCCCAGGAGGGCCTGGGAGACAGGCACCCCTGCCTCCTCCATCCCCCGTGCCCCTCCCTCATCACCCCCCTGGCCTTGCCCTGCCCCCACAGGCCATCTCCTTGGCAACAGTGACCCAAGGGTCAGTCTTGGTCAGTCTCTCGATCAATCTTTGCTCACCCCTGCAGCCCCGATCCCAGACCCGGAAGGTGGTGGAGGAAGTGGGGTCAGGCAGGGTGTTGGAGGCAGGGGTCTCCCCCGAGGAGGTAGGAGGGGGGTCCCTCGGCCAGAGCAGAGGTGAGACTTGGAGAGAAGTGGGTCCCTGGGGGGGGGGGAGTTGGGAGAGCAGGGTCAGAGGTCAGGTAAGCTCTGGGCCACCAGGGCCCTCCCTGGTCCTCAGCCCCCCACCCCTCCAAGTAGAGTCTGCTCCTGAATTCCAGGAATTTGGGGGTGGGGGGTCCTCACTTCAATTTACAGCCTCAATGGAGGGTCTAGACCCCTATGACCTGTAACCCACAGCCCTTGGTCACTTGGTCACAGGCCCTTCCGAGAGGGGGCTGCCCTGGCTCCCGGAAGTGGCTGCCGCTTCTAGAAAGGCTGCTTCTAGAAGGTTCCACCTGCGGAGGCTGTTTCATGAAGATGAGCCCAGAGGGCAGGAGCCTTTGTAACGGTTTCTTTGCGGGTGGGAAGGGGGTGTCCAGGCATGCAGTGGGGACAGCTCAGCAGGACTGCAGGCGGGGGGCCACGGGGGTCCTGGTGCAGGTCAATGAGTCACCTCACAAAGGTCCATCGATCACTAAGTGCTTTTGTATAGATCCTGGACAGGTATGGTGGCTGGCCAGGGTGTGTGCGTGCGTGCGTGCGTGCGTGTGTGTGTGTGTGTGTGTGTGTGTGTGTGTGTGTGTGTGTGTGTGTGTATTGGGTAGGGAGGGAGCCAGGGAGGCAGGAGTTGGTGTGTGGGGGGTCCTGGGTGGCTGAGACTCGGCAGAGAAGACACGGAAGTTGAGATTGGGGGCCTGAGCGATAGGACAGCCGGGAGGGCGCTTGCATTGCACGCAGCCAACCCAGCTTCAATCCCCAGCATCCCACAGGAGTAATTCCTGAGTGCGGAGTCAGGAGTTACTCCTGAGCATTCACCAGGTGTGGTCCCCCAAACAAAAACACTGTCACACTGTCCTCCCAGTGTTCGTCGATTGGCTCGAGCGGGCACCAGTAACATCTCCATTGTGAGACCTGTTGTTACTGTTTTTGGCAAAAATCAATGCGCCACGGGGAGCTTGCCAGGCTCTGCCATGTGGGCGGGATACTCTCAGTAGCTTGCCAGGCTCTCCGAGAGGGATGGTGGAATCAAATCTGGGTCGGCCACGTGCAAGGCAAACGCCCTACCCGCTGTGCTATCGCTCCTGGACCCCAAACAAAAAACAAGCAAAAAAGATTGATGGAGGCCTGAGAGATAGTATAGCATTTGCCTTGCAAGTGGCCAACCCCGGATCGATCCCCGGCATCCCATCTAGACCCCTGAGCATCGCCAGGAGTAATTTCTGAGTGCAGAGCCAGGAGCTACCCTTGAACATTGTCCCCCACAAAGGAATTGAATTGCTCTGTTTGTGACCCCTAATCTTCCTGCCTATGCAGTTCTGGGGAGATGCAGTGCACGCAGGGGAGATACAGATGTCTGGGAGATTTCAGGGGGTCCCCCTGTTCCAGATCCTATTCCCATAGCTCAGAGAGGGCGACTCCTAACTCTGGGACACACAGCCTGCAGACTGGGGGTGCACTGGTGAACCAGAAAGCGTGTCTTTTTTTTGGGGGGGTGTCCCACACAGAGCGGTACTCAGGGCTTACTCATTCCTGGCTCTGTGTCTGGGTTCACGGTGGGAGTGTGTGTGTGGGGGGGGCGTGCCCTGGAGGGTGCCAGGAATCAAACCTGGGTTGACCATGTCTTATTTTCGGTATTTCCCTCTCCCCCCTCCCCCCGCTGCAGGACCTGGGTCCTGAGAGGTCGTGGGGGTGCAGTGTTGGTAGGGGAGGTTCTGATTTGGGGGCTTCCCCTCCTGGGTGGCCCAGGCAGGACCCTGGCCCTTTAAGAATCTGGTTCCGGCTCTGCCTGGGGCTGATCGATTGCAGCCTTGGAAACAGGATTAGATTATCGGGCTGGGAAGGCGGCCTGCAGGGCTGGGGAGCTTCTTGGAACCCGCTCCCCCCACCCCCAGATGCACACACAGGCTCCAAGGTGCCGGGGGGGGGGGGGGGGGGTCTCGGGGGCCCTGGCAGGTGTGAGCTCTGTGCGGCTCTCTGGGGGGCGGCATCCCCCGATCCCCACTCTGTGATTTTGGGGAGACAGGAAGAAGCATCCGAGGCTGGGTCTCAGCCCCCTTCATCGAGCGGTGCCTTGGGATGGGGGCTGCGAGGCAGAGAACAGAGACGGGAAACGGAAGTGGGGTTCACAGAGGCAAAGGGTCAGGGGCGCCCCCCTCACCCCACAATGTTCCAGCACTGGGAGGGCCCAGAAAAAGGACTGACTGGTCAGGGGCTGCTTAGCACCCCTGATTTTTGGGGAGAGCAACACCCAGCAGTGCTCAGGGTTTATTCCTGGCTCTGCGCTCAGGGATATCACTCCTGGTGGTACTTGGGGGGCCCTAGGGGGTGCCCGGGATTGAGCCCTCCACTGTCTTATTGCTCCGATCCCCAGTGCTCCTTCTTTTTTTTTTTTTCTTTTTTGCTTTTTGGGTCACACCCGGCGATGCACAGGGGTTACTCCTGGCTCATGCACTCAGGAATTACTCCTGGCGGTGCTCGGGGGACCCTATGGGATGCTGGGGATCGAACCCGGGTTGGCCGCGTGCAAGGCAAGCGCCCTGTCCACTGTTTTGTCACTCCGGCCTCCAAGGCTCCTTCTGCACCTGCAAAGGCTCTAGGCTGGCTGGCCTGGCCGTGGCCCAAGGGGCTCTGGCGGGGGCCAGGCACTACCCCAGCTGCAGGCCCAGAGTGGGGAGAAGGCCTGGTTGGGGTGCGGGAGGGGTACCTCTGTAGGCCCAGACCCCGCTCGCTCCGCAGAAGCACGTTGAGGGGTGTCTGTAACCCCCCAGAGTTTACCCCTCCCCTGCCCCCACACTCAGCTAAGCCAGATGGGCCCAAGCAGAGGTCTATTTTTTTTTGGGGGGGGTGTCATACTTGGCGATGCTCAGGGGTTCCTCCTGGCTCTGCACTCAGGAATGACTCCTGGCAGTGCTCGGGGGACCCTGTGGGATGCCAGGGATTGAACTCAGGTCGGCTACATGCAAGGCAAACACCCTCCCCGCTGTGCTATCGCTCTGGCCCCCTGGAGGTTTGCTGACTGTCTATGATATTCAATGATATTCTCTGGGTTGGCCAGACCCGGAGACCCTCTGCGCCTCTGACGCCCCCGGCCCCGGGCCCCAGAGCCGCCCAGCATGGAGGATGGGCCACAGCGCCCCCCACAGCGCCCTAGACAGGGAGCCTGACCCCCCCCCCCAGAAGGAGGCTGAGGACAGGGGCTGAGGTAGGTGTTGTGGAGCCTGGATCTGAGCCTGGCTCTGAAAGGGGAAACTGAGGCAGAGAGCTTGGGCGGGGCTGGGGGTCTCCAGAGCTGCTCCAGGGGTCCAGGAGGGAGGTGAAGGCTGAGAACTGGGCTGCAGGGGTCACAGGCGACAGGCGCCCCGACTTTCTCATTCCAGGCTCCCTTTGTCTCCCCTCAGCTCTCCACTGTCTCCTCCTCTGTCTCACCCTCTCCCTCCCCCTCTCTCAGTCCCTCCTGTGTCACTGGTCCCTGTTCTTTCTCCTTACCCCTCCCTGCCTGTCCCTGTGTCCCCCTTAGCTGGGACTCTTGTGCCAGTCCCTGCTAAGGAGGGAGGAGCCTCATGGGTGGTGAGGGAGACGTTTGGCATATAAGAGCCTCATCTGCCCCCCAGAGAGGGTCCTGACTCACTGCCCACGACTCAGAATCCAGTGTTCTGTGCCAGGAATCGGAAGCCAGTGCTCATCAACAGGACTCAGAAACCAGTGCTCATCACACAGGACTCAGGGCTCAGAAACAGTGTTCAGGGCTGGAGTGATAGCACAGCGGGTAGGGCGTTCGCCTTGCATGGGCTGACTCGGGTTTGATTCCCAGCATCTCATAGGGTCCCCCGAGCACCGCCAAGAGTAATTCCTGAGTGCAAAGCCAGGAGTAACCCCAAAAAGCAAAAAAAATAGTGTTCATCATGCAGGACTCAAAATTCAGTGCTCATAAACGCAGGACTCATAAATCAGTGCTCATTTTCAGGACTCAGAATCCAGTGCTCGGCACCAGGACTTAGAAAACAGTGCTCAGCACTGGGATCCAGCACCCTGTAGTTGGGAACTCCATGAACATGCCCGCCCAACCTGCCCGAGCAGGTTCGCGTGTCCAGTTGGTTCTGTGTTGGCCCTGTAGCCCCTGGGCTGGATGGTCACTGTCCTTCTATCTCTGTCACCCCCATGGACACGGGGCCGGGGCATCGTGCCCTCCGGGTCGCAGTGAAGGTCACCAGGCCCCTGGGTTCCTTGTGGCTGCCCGATGGCCAGGAGTAGGGACTGTGCGTCCCAGGCGCCTCCTAGGGGCCTCGTGTCACTAGTGGGGGTACTCGGGGGGGACGACCGAGTAAGTGAGCCTCACCCCAGAGACACCACCTGACGTCTTCTGGAGAAACTGAGTCTCAGGCAGGGCACATGGGTCAGAGGAGGGTCCAAGACTGGGCTGATGGGGGCACCTCAGGCCGGGTTTTGATGATCCCCCCCCAGGTCCCCATGATCTCCAGGACCCCAATAGTTCAGCCTTCAGAGCGGGCTCATCAGCCCCCAGAAGCCAGAAGGAGGGGTGAGGCTGGACTGTGGGGCCCTGCGGGGGGTTCACGGCAGGGGCAGCTGCTTACACCCCAACTGTCTCCCCCACTTAGGACAGAAGCAAGTTCTGCTCAGGGTCCCCCTCTGGACCGGAGCCAAGTGACAGCCTGGCAGGGGACATCATGCCCTCCCCACTGTCCCCCCCAAAAGCAGGGCCTCTCCAGGGAGGGGACCAGTCAGTTTCCAGTGCCACCCCCAAGAACCTAACCTCCCTGGGATGGAGTCAGGGAGGGCTTCCTGGAGGAGGGGGCATGTGGTAATTCTGGGCTGAGAAGGATTCGCCTGGGTCCATAGGGCTGCCAGCTTCCCAGATGGGGACGAGTTGGGGTCTTAGCAGAGCAAGAGGTGGATGGAGTCGGGAGGGGGGAATCTGCCCAGTCTGCCTCGGTGGGGGTGGGAGTCTAGTGCCTGTACCCCAGAAGATTTGGGTCTTTCTCCCAGAGGGCTCTGGGGAGCCTCAGGTGTCTCTAGCGTGAATGAGGTCTGTGGGAAGGTCTGTTTTTTTTTTTCCATGGGGGGCAGGGGGGAGCTCAGAAATGCAGGTGGGGGGTGAGCTGGGGCGGAGTGGGGAGGTGAGGGGGCAGCCTGGTGGCATGGGGGGGCGGCGGTGGCCGTGGCCCCTCGGAAACAGTAATTAAGGGCTCCCGGCATCCCCACGGCGTGATGTATGCGTGCCTTAACTAATCATTTATTAGGTCCCTGATGGTTTGTCAATATTAATTCATTTATTTAAACAACTCAGCCCAGTAATGAAGATGTTGAGGAGAGGAGAGTGGGGGCGGGGGAGGGGCCTGAGACGTGGGCCTGGGGGTGTCCAGGGTCACCAGGAGCAAGCTGGGAGGGTCCCCGGGAACTCTCCCCACTGAGCTGGAGGGGAAATTGAGGTGGAGCAGGAAGCAGTTGGTGGGTGAGATCCCCTCCAGTGGCATCAGGAGACCCCCCCTTCCCTGCACAGGGGCTGTGTCCACTCAAGAGCTTTGCTTGGGGGGGGGGCGCGGGGCACTGGGATAGCGGGGAGGGCGCTGGCTTTGCACACACGGCTGCCCCGGGTTCGATTCCTGGCACCCCACAGCGTCCCCCAAGCACCAGGAAGAGTGACCCCTGAGAGCACTGTGCCTAGTACTGCAGGAGCAGCTTGGGGCACGGAGAGGGGGCAATGAGGGGACTTGGAACTGGGTGGAGCCTTGGGTGGTGTAGCCCCCCGGGGTAAGGACACTGACTGCGCGGTAAGCCCGGTCCGGCCACTCTCCCCTGCATCCTCCATCCCCGCCACTCCAAAGGGCAAACCACTGTTTTCCTTGGTTGGTTTTGGGGCTCGGGTCAGCAGTGCGCAAGACAAGCACCTCCCCGCCTCCCCCCCCCCCCGCCCTCCGCCCGCCCTGCCTGGTGCTCGTGCTCGCTCTCCACCAGACCCGGGTTCAATTTCGGGTACCCCACAGGGTCCCCGCCAGGAGTTATCCCTGAGTGGAGAGCCAGGAATCAGCCTGTATCCTCCCCCTAAGAAAAGCAACCGGCCTCCTGCCTCAGTTTCCCCAAGCTGGCTGCTGCTGATTGGCAGGCCCTTGTGTGAGTCTGGAAGGAGAGCGTCTCCCCTCCCCACCCCCGCCCCCATCTCAGTGCCCCCCCTCCCATCTCCCCCTTCCCCCAGAACCCCTGGGTGGGGGGGTGGGGGTGTGTGCGGCAGGGGTGGACCCCCCCACCAGACGGGTCTGGGGGGAGGCGGTTCTGAGAAGAGCTGGAACAAGTTCTCAGAAACCCCCAGAGCCCCAGGGAGCGTCTTCTCAGAAAAGCTCCCACCGACGGACGCGGGAAGAGCCAGAGCAGAAGCCTCAGGCAGGGGCTCCAGCCTGCCCGCCCGGGCTCCCTGGACCCTGCAAGGCTCCAGCGCCCAGTGCCTCCCGGGCACCGCGCGCGCGCGCCGCCGGCTCTCAGAATCCCGTCCCCACCGGCTCCTCCGCGCGCAGACGCTCCCCCTCCCAGGTTACTGCCCCCGCCCCCCTCCCCACTTCCCTCCCCGCCTCCACGCAGTGATCGGGGGCTCACCCCCGTCAGTTCGAGTGGGGGCCAGCCCCTCACACACACAGGAGAGGCTGTCCGCGGGCACCTGTGGCTGGTCCCCAGTCCTGGGACATGGGGGTCTCCTTCCCCCCCACACTGTACGCCGAGGGGTTTTTATTTGTTTGTCTTTATTTTTATTTTCTTTTGCCTTTTGGATCACACCCGGCATTGCACGGGGGTTACTCCTGGCTCTGCACTCAGGAATGACTCCTGGCGGTGCTCGGGGGACCCTATGGGGATGCTGGGAATTAAACCCGAGTCAGCCGCGTGCAAGGCAAATGCCCTACCCACTGTGCTATTGCTCCAGCCCCCTTTCAGGGGCCTGTTCTGGATGCTTCCATCCCTGGGATCCTTCTCTGGTGGGCATCCCCTGGGGTTTAACCCTCTCCCTGAGTGTCTACATGGGGTGGGGGTCAGGCTCCCCATTTGCTCCCCAGCCATGGGGGTCCCGAGCGGAGGCCACATGTGTGCTCGCTGTAAGGGCCGTGGGGAGCTTTGCTCTGGGCATGCGAGCGTGTGGGCTTGTGTGTCTGGTCTGGGGTGGGGTGGGGGGGCATGCCCAGGTCTGGAGGTGGGGGGCCGTATCACCATCCTTGGAACGTTGTGGGATGTGCATGCTGGGGGCACCCCCCTCTCCTCGGCAGGAGGTGGCTAACCCGGTTCCATCCCCAGCACCCCATACGGGTCCCTTGAGCTCATCAGGAGAGACCCCCGAGTGCAGAGCCAGGCGTCAGCCCTGAAGGCCACTGTTTGTGGCATCCCAAAACAAACCAAACAAGACCCCACTTCGGATTTGCCTGTCATCTGTGGTGTCAGAAGGTGGGGGAAAGCTCCCAATGGGGGGGATGAGGGCAGAAGGACAGCATCCCCTTGCCTGAGCCCCACTTTGCCTCAGTTTCCCCATCTGCAAAATGGGCGGATGTCAGCTGAGCCCCCTGCCGCCTTTTTTTTGGGGTCACACCCAGCAATGCTCAGGGGTTCCTCCTGGCTCTGCACTCAGGAATTACTCCTGGCGGTGCTCGGGGGGACCGTATGGGATGTATGGGATGCTGGGAATTGAACCTGGGTCGACCGCGTGCAAGGCAAACGCCCTATCCGCTGTGCCGCCTTTTTTGCGGGTAACAGTGGCTAACGCTGGGGCCAGAGAGATTCCGCGCATGAGGAGAGGCATTTGCTCTGCACGTGGCCGACCTGGCCATAATCCCCGGCACCTCGTAGGGTCCCCCAAGCCCGTGCAGGAGTGACCCCTGAGCAGAGCCAGGAGTCAGCCCTCAGCACCGCCAGGTGTGGCCCCCAAACCAGCGTTCTCTAAAGTCTTCGTGTGTGTGTGTGTGTGTGTGTGTGTGTGTGTGTGTGTCAGGGGGAGGTCAGTTTGCAGAGATGGATAAACCGGGGTCCCCCTCCCTCAGGTGGGGCACAGAGCGGAGAGCGCCCTCTACTGCCATAAACGGATCCTTGGCCCCTTGGCCTGGGGTTCCGTCTGGACTCTCAGCCCCCCGGGGTGGGGGGTGGGGGAGCTCTGGGGTCCCCCTCCAGCCTCTTCCAGTGTCTAGGGTGGGCGCCATTGGCTGGGGGGATAATAGGGACAGACTGAGGGGCTTCCTCCAGCTCTCAGCTTGGTCCTCTCCGACCCCCTGGCCCCCACCTTCCTGCCCTCTTGGAGGAGGACCCTGAGGGGTGGGGACGCGGGGTCACCGCCGTCTCGGCAGCTGGTCCCTGCAGCATGTGGGGGCATACCCCCAGGTTACCAACTCTTCTGGGCCCACTCTTGAGAATGCCTGCACCACCCCCCCCCCCCCGCCTGTAGCCTGGCTTCTCCTGGGCTCTGGGGCCCCCTCAGCAGCCCAGGCTTTGGGGGACTCCTGCCTCCCTCACAGTATCTGTGGGGCCGGGAAGGGGGTGCACAGACACCCCCCACACACCTGCCGTACGCCAGCCATGGGTGCCGGCCCAGCCCTGAGCTCAGTAATGCATCCTTACTCCCTGGGGTGCTCGGAGGACCTTATTGGGATGTCAAGGATCGAACCTGGGCCGGCTGCATGCAAAGCAAGCGCCCTTCCCACTGTCCTATCACTCCAGTGCTGATTTTTTTTTCCTTTATGGGTCACACCCGGCTGTGCACAAGGGTTACTCCTGGCTCTGCACTCAGGAATTACTCCTGGCGGTGCTCGAGGGACCATATGGGATGCTGGGAATCGAACCCGGGTCAGCCGCGTGCAAGGCAAATGCCCTACCCGCTGTGCTATTGCTCCTCCGGCGCTGATTTTTTTTTTTTTTTTTTTGCTTTTTTGGGTCACACTCAGCGATGCACAGCGATTACTCCTGGCTCTTCACTCAGGAATTACCCCTGGCGGTGCTCAGGCCGGCCGTGTGCAAGGCAAATGCCCTACCTGCTGTGCTATTGTGCTATTGCTCCAGCCCTCCAGCGCTGATTTTTGTTTTTGTTTTTGTTTTTTTTGCTTTTTGGGTCACACCTGGTGATGCACAGGGGTCACTCCTGGCTCTGCACTCAGGAATTACCCCTGGTGGTACTCAGGGGACCATATGGGATGCTGGGAATCGAACCCGGGTCGGCCGCATGCAAGGCAAGCGCCCTACCCGCTGTGCTATCACTCCAGCCCCTCCAGCGCTGATTTTTAATAGCACAGCGGTAGGGCATTTGCCTTGCACGTGGCCGACCCAGGTTCGATTCCTCCGCCCCTCTCGCAGAGCCCAGCAAGCTACCGAGAGTATCCCGCCGCATGGCAGAGCCTGGCAAGCTACCCATGGTGTATTCAATATGCCAAAAACAGTAACAACGTCTCACCATGGAGACATTACTGGTGCCTGTTCAAGCAAATCGATGAGCAACGAGACAACAGTGCTACAGTGAATTTTTTTAGTTTTTGGGTCACACTCAGCTCTCAGGGGTTACTCCGGGCCCTGCGCCCAGCCCTGCGCCCAGCCCTGCGCCCTCCTACATGGCCACTCCCATCTCCTCTCTTTGGTTTTGATTTTGGGGCCACACTCGGCTGATCCTTGGCTCTGCACTCAGGGATCACTCCTGGCGGTGCTCAGGGGGACACTGTGGGGTGCCAGACACCGAACCCGGGTTGGCTATGTGCCAGGCGAGTGCGCGACCAAGTGTCCTATGGTTCTGCGCCCTCCCCCAAGGTCCCCATTTCTGATCACTGCGCCCTGTGACCTCTCCCCAGCCCAGGATTTGTCACTCTCCCTCCACTGGTGCTTCAGGGACTAATTCTGGCTTCTCCGGCTGCAGATGGGAGATGCCAGGATAGAACCACCGTGGGCGCCTTGGAATATGGTGCAGTGGGGAGGGCATTTGCCTTGTTGCACACAGCCCACCCGGGGTGGATCCTCGGCACCCCTGATGGTACCCCAAACACTGTCAGGAGTAATTCCTGAGCGCAGAGCCAGGGGTAACCCGTGAGAGCTGGGTGTGATCCCAAAACCATAAATAAATGAATGAATGAATTAAAGAGGGGACTGAGGGACTGGAGCAATAGCACAGTGGGTAGGGTGTTTTCCTCGCACGCGTCTGACCTGGGTTTGATTCCCAGCATCCCATATGGTCCCCCGAGCACCGCCAGGAGTAATTCCTGAGTGCAGAACCAGGAGTAACCCCTGTGCATTGCCGGGTATGACCCAAAAAGGAAAAAGAAAAAAAGAGGGGGCTGAAGTGATAGCATGAGGGCATTTGCCTTGCACACGGCCAATCCGGCTTCGATCCTTGACATCCCATGGGGTCCCCTGAGCACCGCCAGGAAGAATTCCTGAGTGCAGAGCCAGGAGGAAGCCCTGAGCATCGCCGGGTGTGACCAAAAACCAAACGAAAACTGTGGGGTCCCATCCTGTCCCGCAGGGAGGACCCCTCGTGGGGCTAAGGAGGGGACGCAACCGAATGAACAGACGCAGAGCCAGAAGGAGGAGGAGAGAGAGTTTATTCACAGCAGTTACAATACTTATACCTCTTGGTGGGAGGGGGCGGTATGCATGCTTGGACCCCCATAGGAACAATAGTAAAATGCAGATCAGGCATGGGCGTTGGCTAGTGAGAGGAATGGCGAACTGATAAGATCAGTAAGGTCAGCAGTGGTGACCTTCTTACAGAAATCCCAAGTAAGCCTCCGCTAGACTAGAGGATAAGAGCCGGGCTTGTAAAATGGCTCCCTACAGAAAACCAAGCCAACAGAAAGAACTGGTGTGGCCCATCTATACCTTACCGCCCAACACAGATGTTTTATTTGGTTTTGGTTTGGGGGCCACCCCCAGCAGTGCTTAGCGCTGACTCCTGCTCTGTGCTCAGGGGTTCCCTCTGTGAGGCTCGGGGCTGAGGCATTGCTTCCTGCTCAGTGCTCGGTGCCTGATGGCAGTGCTGGGGGGGCTCGCATGGTGCCAGGGATCAAAGTTGGAGGTCCCAGCTGTACACCCTGTGCGGTTGCCCTTTGGGCAGGTCTCCCCCTGATTTATCTCTGAGCTTGCTTGTCTCAACCCCTGGAAGCTGCAAATTGTCACAGTCCCCTCCTGGACCCCAGAGGCTGGACCCTGAAGACCCGTTTCCCTGCTCTGCGGCAGGGAGACGGGACAGAGATGAATACCCCAAGCAGGACTTGGTGGGGAGGACAAACCTCATGGAAACATCATCTGCTGAAAATTCGGGTGTGCGGGTTTTGTGACTAAAATCTCCAGGCTTTCTCGGGGTCGGGTTGGGCTACCTCCCCCCACCTCCCTGTACTTCCGGAAGCCTTGGCAGTCACGTCTACACTCCAAAGCTGCCACCCAGTTAAAAAAAAAAAAACTACCCCAGCCTTTCCATCCGATAAAAATGCTGCATTCCCTGAACAGACACGATGACCTCTTAGTTCTCTATTGTAAACCATAATGCAGGAAAGGAAAAGGAGAGAGAGCGAGAAAGAAGAAAAGTGCCTGCCGTAGACGGAGGCTGGGGAGAAGGGGGATTCTTGGGGGATGGTGGGAGGGAAACAGGGGACATTGGTGGTGGGAAATGTACACGGGGGGAGGGTTGAGTGCTGGATCATTGTATGACTGAAACGCAATCATGAACAGTCTTGTAATGGTCTGTCTCACCAATATTCAATACATAATAATAATAAAAAAGTAATGTGGAGTTCATGCCCACTTCAGTCAGCCTAATCAGTGGCCGAATAAATAGCGGTACTTCTACATTGAAATTTAAAAAAAAAAAGGGTTTGCGGGGCAGTTCTCTGAGGGTCAGGTAGAAAGGCCTGAGAACCCGTGGCACGGCACTTGGCATCTCTGAGAAGGGCAGCTTTGAGACAGAGAGTGAGTAGGGTGGGGAAGGTGGCCCAGGCCCTGCCCACCTCTAACCCTGGCCCCTGGGACCTCACCAGCTTCTCCTGATCCCCGCTAGGAGTGACCCCGAGCACAGAGCCGGGAGTCAGCCCTGAGCAAGTGTGGTGATAATACCGAAACCCTTTGGGTTATCCGTGTGGCGCCCTCCCCCCCACTCCAAGCAACAGAAACAAAAGAATGTCACTCCAGCTGCTGTCCAGACTGGCCACGATGGCCTGGTCGGTGCCCAGCTGGTGAGGGGACCCGGGGTTTGGGCTTACTCTGAGGCTGAGCCCCAAAGGGTCCCCAAATTCGGGCCTCTGCCCTGTTTCGCCTGCTTGAAAAGGTCACACTTGTCCCTCAGAAAATCCCCCAGCAGTCCCGCTCTGCCACCTCAGTACCCCCGGGGGCCAGCCCCCCACCCCACCCCGAAGCTTATTCCTTTGAATGCCACTGACATGGCCCTCAGGGTCGGAGCCTGGGCACCCTGGGAGCTGTCTATGCCAGCTGGGGCCACTCCCGGCCGCGACGCTGGCTCCAAAGATGCTCGGAAGGCCGGGCGAATCAATACCTCGATACCTCGTCAGCCGCTGGGCGGGCGGAAGCCGGGCCGGGCCACCGGCTGTCCCCCACCCCACCCCGGTAGAAGGTGGATAAGCCCCGGGGACCCTCTTGAGCGAAGCCGGGCACCGGGGCTGTCCCGGGCGCCGCTATCTGCCTCGCTTTGGGTTCAGTTCCTGAATTGCTCCGACAGGCAGCACCGCTGGCTCCGGCGAAGCCGTTAATAGCTGGGCCTAATGTTTTATTGTTGGTTTTAAAAGTGTAATTAGTTCAAGTGTAAACAGAGAAAACCTGCTTAATTAAGAATTTTTAAACAGGGACATAAAGTGGCCGCGGGAACATCCGCGCACCCCGATTTGCTTCCATAAAATTGATCCGGGGTGGGGAAGAGGCTCAGAGCGAGAGGTGGGCTGGGTGAGGCGGGCGGCAGGGGGAGGGGGGTGTGGAGACGGGAAGGGGAGGCCCAGCAGCGGGCGAGGGTGGTGGTGGGGGTGGGGGTGCTGCCCCCAGAGTGTGCTGGGGGATGCTGTGGGCCTGTCCCCAGGTGTGGCCCCGGCAAGCTGCTGCTTTATGAGCTGGTGTCAGGCCCGGCTGATTTTTACGCATTTTGCAGAGACAGTGGCAGGCCAGGAGCTGGCGCCCAGGAGACTTTGGGGGTGCTGTGAAGCCAAGCCCTGTGACCCTGTGGTCCCTGGGGAGGATCTCCGTCCCCACCGGGCCCCTGGGAGACCCGAATCTGCCTGGCTCTTTGGACGGGTCGGCCGGGCACCCCCCCTTGCCTCGGGGACTCACTGCACATCCCCTCTGGCCTGGCCAACCGACACGGTGCTTGTGTTCCGCACGTTGCCCTGAGCCTGACTGGCCAACCCTCCTGACCAGGCCGGCATGCCCTCTTCTCTGCGGGCTCTGCCCGTCCCGGGCAGCCCAGGAAGTGCCCCTGGGCGCAAACCGGGGCCCCGGCTACTGCGGAAGGGCCCCACGTTGGGCCAAACTCACTCACCCAGCCCCAGAATTGGGCTCCCACGAACATCAGGTGTGTGAGCAGCAGCAGGAGAACGTTCTAGAAGGGGGCCGAGGGACAGCACAGTGGGGAGGGCACTTGCCTTGCATGCAGTTGACTTGGGTTCGAGCCCTGGCACCCCGTAGTAGGATCCTCCCAGCCCTGCCAATAGTGATCCCTGAGCACAGTCAAGAGTCATCCCCGAGCACCACCAGGTGTGGTCCGGAAACAAACAGGGGCCGGAGTGATAGTCCCGCGGGGAGGGTGTTTGCCTCGCTCATGGCCGACTTGAGTTCAATCCCCGGCATCCTGTAGGGTCCCCCAAACACTGTCGGGAATAGTTCCTGAGTGCAGAGCGAGGGGTGACCTCTGAGCATTGCCGATTATGACCCCAAAAGCAAAAAAAAGGGGGGCAGAGCGATAGGACAGTGGGTAGAATGTTTGCCTTGATGTGGCTAACCCAGGTTTGCTCCCTAGCACGTCATAAGGTCCCCTGAGCACCACCAGGAGCAATTCCTGGTTGCAGAGTTAGGAGCAACCCCCTGATCATGGCCGCCGCTGGCTATGGCACAAAAAGGGAAAAAAAAAAAAGAATGGGTGAATGAATGAATGAAGCCAGGATGAACAAGTGCATCCATAGGTCAGTGTCTGGATCAGAACATTGACAACCGGTCAGGTGGGTGACAAATGACCAGATGGAGGCTGAGTGGACAGACGGAGGTGGGTGATGAATGGGTAGATGGAGCATGGCTGAGGGTGATGGGTGATGCGTGAGCCTGTGGGTGGGTCAGCGGTGATGGATGGACGGAAGGATGGAAAAATGCATGGGTGGATGGGTGAGTGAGTGGGTGGGTGGAGGGATGTACGTATTGACGGATGGATGAATGGATGACGGACAGATAAGTGAATGAATGGACCGGTGGGTGGACGGATAGGTGGGGGGTAGGTGTCTGATGTCCAGCTGGCCAAGCTAGTGATCGATGAGTCAGGATGGGGTGGAGAGGAGGATGAATGTTAGGTAGGGGATGAAAGCATGAGTGGGTGGGTAGATCAATGGAAGGAGGGATGAGAGTAGATGGTGGGCGAATGGGTGATGAAGGCTAGATAACACAACAGGCATATCAATAGCTAGGTGGATAATAGCAGTGGGTGGATTTTGGGTGGACGTGGACGTGAATGGCTGGATGGTGGGTGAATAGGTAGGTGGACGGATTAGGGTTGGATGTGTGTGTGGGGGGATGAATCATGGATGTGTAGATGGGTGGGTGGAAGTGTGGATGGGTGGATGAAACGTGGGTGGATGGGTTATGGGTGGATGTGGATGGGATATGGGTAGATAAATGTGTAGATGGGTGAAGAGATGTGTGGGTGGACAGACAGACGTGTAGATAGGTGGATGGATGGATGGATGGATGGATGGATGGATGGATGGATGGATGGGTGGACAGATGGATGTATAGATGGATGAATGGGTTAGTGGATGGATTTTGTGTGGACGGACAGATGGGTGAGTGGATGGATGGATGGATGGATGGATGGATGGATGGATGGATGGATGGATGGATAGATGGATGGGTGGGTAAATGAGTGTTCTTTTGTTTCATTTGCTTTCTCGGGTCACACCCAGTGATGCTCAGGGGTTACTCCTGGCTCATGCCCTCAGGAATGACTCCTGGCGGTGCTCGGGGGAACCCTGTGGGATGCTGGGAATCGAACCCGGGTCATCAGCCGTGTGCCAGGCAAATGCCCTCCCCGCTGTGCTCTCGCTGCAGCCCCTAGATGACTGTGTGGATGTGCAGGTGGACGGGGTGACCGCATGGAAGGTCGAGCACAGGAGGGACTGGAGGGCCCCAGAGACAAGTGTACGAGCAGGAGAGCTGGGAGGGAGGCCACGTCCTCGTGGACCCCACACCGAGTGGACTCCTGCGCTCCCTTCAGAGGCTGGTTGGCCTTTAGGAGGTGCGCCCCCAGGACTGGATGCAGTCCTCTGATGCTACTGGACCGTGATCCCCCCCAAAAAAGCTCCCCCTGGGGCAGCAGATAGGAGGATCTGGCAAATGCTTGACTCCCCCACACCCCGCCCGCGTCCCCAGGTCAAGGAACAAAGCTTGGGAACAGGATGCCAGGTAATTAATCTACGGGCAGGAGGGGAGTGTTAATACCTCCCAGGCACGGGGGGCACACTGTCAGCACCCACCAATTAGTGGCCTGGACGGGTGTGGGTGCCTGCATAGCAGGGCCGAGTTGATTACTCTAATTAATTTTGCATCGACCAGCATGGATCTTGTGGGAGGGTCCCGATCAGCCCCGGAGCCGCAGCCAGCCGCCGCAGGCAGCTCCCCCTTCCCCCCCGCCCCCCCACCATGTCCCCAACATCCCCTCTCCCCTGCTCTTGGGCCCCTCCCTCATCTTCCACTCTGCAAGGTCAAATGCCAAAATGGGGGGTGTTCGGTGTCTCCTGAGGCCCCCCAACATCTGCCTCACCCCATCTCCAAGAAGTAGAGTTCCCCCAGTGTCCGTGGCACAAGTGTGGGGCAGGACTTGGTCTGATTGGTCTCTCTCTGCCGTGTATGGATGGGGACGGACCCCCCAGGTCCTGCCTGGAGAGTGGAGACATATTTGGGGCTGTCCCTCTGTGGACCCCGGACAGACCTCCCAATGTTAAGACCTGTACCCCGTTTCCCCTGTGCAGAAGCCTGAACACAAACATTCCTTGTGGGGTGACTGAGAAACGGGCATTGGAGGTGAGCATAGAAAGCTGGGTGAGAACCAGGAACCCCTGATTTCCTCCACACCCGCCTCTGAGGGATGCAAGGACTGACGGCACAAAGTGGGGTGTAGAGTCCACCGAGAAGGGGGCCAGAGAGACTGCACAGGGGATAAGGCGCTTGCCGTGCACGCAGCTGACCCAGGTTCAATCCCCAGCCTCCCACAGGGTCCCCCGAGCAGCACCAGGAGTCATTCCTGAGAGCAAGGAGGCAACCCAGGGCATTGCCGGGTGTGACCTCCACCACCCGCTCTTCAAAAGAACGACCGAGGGTAAGGGTTCTAGGCCTCCATCCCGGAGTTGACCTCATTCTCTGTCTCTGGCCATTTTTTTTTTTTTTTTTTTTTTGCTTTTTGGGTCACACCTGGCGTTGCACAGGGGTTACTCCTGGCTCTGCACTCAGGAATTACTCCTGCCGGTGCTCAGGGGACCATATGGGATGCTGGGAATTGAATCCGGGTCAGCCGCATGCAAGGCAAATGCCCTACCCGCTGTGCTATCTCTCCAGCCTCTTCTCTGGCCTTCTTCAGGGAGGATTAAGAATCAGCATGTGCCTGAAGCCCCCCACGCCGCCCCTACCCTGCCACTTCCTGGACTTTTCACTTTCAAATATTATTTATTGGCTCACAAGAACCGGTTCCCAGCAAGGCCCAGAAACTCTGCAAAGACGCTTTGCTTCCCTGTTTCTCGTCTCCATAGTAACCAAGGCAGCCCGACCAAGAGCCAGTGAGCGCAGAGGAAGATAATCTATAACCCATCTATAACCCATCGGGGTTCTTGGGCCGGAGCTCTGGCCATTCTCGCTTTCTCTCCCCACCTCCCCCCTGTTTTTCTCCTGCACCAAAGACCCCAGCGGGACGTGAGCTAATCTGCACCCTCACTTGCTCCGCCACCAGCAAAGCTTAAGACCCTAAGTTCCTGTCTTATTCCAGTGTTCCTTGGTTTTGTTTGTCGCTCTGTTTCCTTGGTGGCTGTTGGCAACTTGCAGCTTTCTTGGATTTGGCTGCGCTCAAGGATCAGTGCAAAGAAAGAATGTGAGTGTCTGGGGAGGATCTCAGAGAGATGGATGGAAACACCATCTAGAACCTACTAGAAAGAGAGTTACTCCAGCCAACAGAAGAAAAGGGTTCCAGGGCATGCAAGGAAAAGACAATAAAGACAAAATAAAGTGGACTGGAGTGATAGCACAGTGGGTAGGGCGTTTGCCTTGCACGCGGTTGACCCGGGTTTGATTCTCAGGTTCCCATATGGTCCCCTGAGCACCACCAGGGGTAATTCCTCAGTACAGAGCCAGGAGTAACCCCTGTGAATTGCCAGGTGTGACCTAAAGAGCCAAAAAAAATCCCAAAGACTATAATTTTATTTACTATTATTATTATTATTATCATTATCATCATCATCATCATCATTGGACTGGAGCCATAGCACAGCGGGTAGGGCATTTGCCTTGCACGCGGTCAACCTGCGTTCAATTCCTCCATCCCTCTCAGAGAGCCCAGCAAACTGCCGAGAGTATCCCACCTACACGGCAGAGCCTGGCAAGAGTCCCGTGCTGTATTTGATATGCCAAAGGCAGTAACAAGTCTCACAATGGAGATGTTACTGGTGCCCACTCGAGCTAATCGATGAACAATGGGATGACAGTGCTGCAGTTCTATTATTATTATCATTATTAGTTTTTTTTTTACTATTGTTATTTTTGGGTCAAGCCTGGCCATGCTCAGGGCTCACTCCTGGCTCTGCACTCAGGGATCACTTCTGGTGGGCTCAGGGACCCCGTGTGTTGCTGGGTGAGCCGGATGCAAGGCAAGCACCCTACCCACCCACCCACTATTCCATCTCTATGGCCCCATATCTTTTTTTTTTCTTTTTGCTTTTTGGGTCACACCCAGCGATGCTCAGGGGTTACTCCTGGCTTTGCACTCAGGAATTACTCCTGGCAGTGCTTGGGGGACCATATGGGATGCCGGGGATTGAACCCGGGTCGGTCGCGTGCAAGGCAAACGCCCTACCCGTTGTGCGATCGCTCCGGCCCCATGGCCCCATATCTTTGAAAACCTGACAGACGAAAGGCCAAGATGAGAACTCTACAGAGCAAGAAGTAATGTCAGGACCAGAGAGATAGAACAGCAGGGCGGGTGTTTGCCTGGCATGCGGTTGACCCAGGTTTGATGCCCAGGTTTCCTGAATCGCTCCTGGAGTGATCCCTGAGCTCAGAGCCCTGAAAAAGTCTTGAGCACCGTTAGATGTGACCCCCGCAACCAAAACTTAATTAAAAAAGATGAGGAGCTGTAGTGATAAGACAGCTGGGAGGGCACTGGCCTTGCACACAACCAATCTGAGTTTGATCCCCGGCAGCCTGTATGGTCTCTGAACACTGGCAGAAGTAACTCCTGAGTGCAGAGCCAGGAGTAACCCCTGAGAGTGGGGCTGGAGCCATAGCACAACGGGCAGGGCGTTTGCCTTGCACGTGGCCGACCCGGGTTCGATTCCCAGCAACCCATATGGTCCCCTGAGCACTGTCAGGAGTAATTCCTGAGTGCAGAGCCAGGGAGTAACCCCTGTGCATCGCCAGGTGTGACCCCCCCTCCAAAAAAAGCAAAGGAGTAACCCTTGAGCATCGCCAGAGGTGCCCCCTCTCACAAGATGAATTATATCAATTATCTGTCTGACCTCCGTTCCTCTCAGAGAGCCCGGCAAGCTACCGAGAGTATCTCGCCCGCACGGCAGAGCCTGGCAAACTCCCCGTGGTGTATTCGGAAGACTTTTTTTTCTTTTTTTTGCTTTTTGGGTCACACCTGGCAATGCACAGGGGTTAATCCTGGCTCTGCACTCAGGAATTACCCCTGGAGGTGCTCAGGGGACCCTATGGGATGCTGGGAATCGAACCCGGGTCAGCCGCGTGCATGCAAGGCAAACGCCCTACCCACTGTGCTATTGCTCCAGCCTCCTCTCCCCCCACCCCTTGGCGTATTCGATATGCCAAAAACCGTAACCGAGAAGTTTCACAATGGAGACGTTACTGGTGCCCGCTCGAGCAAATTGATGAGCAACGGGATGACAGTGATACAGTGATCTGTCTGACCTCGCAGTCTCAGCCCCCCTGTAAGAGGCTGTGACGCTCAGAACTGACATCACGGGGGCTGGAGAGATAGCACAGCGGGTAGGGCGTTTGCCTTGCACTCGGTCGACCCGGGTTCAAATCCCAGCATCCCATATGGTCCCTTGAGCACGGCCAGGGGTAATTCCTGAGTGCAGAGCCAGGAGTAACCCCTGTGCATTGCCAGGTGTGACCCAAAAAGCAAAAAAAAAAAAAAAAAAAAAAAAAAGAACTGACATCACGGAGAGACTCAGCTTCTATGGCTACTGGTTTCATCAGTCACCCCAGAATAAAGAGAGAGCAAGAAGGAAAAGGGCCGGAGCAATGGTACGATGGGGAGGATGCTTGCCTTGTACGTGCCAACCATGGTTCGATCCTTGGCATCCCATAGGTCCCTCTGGAGCACCACCAAGAGAAATTCCTGAGCGCAGAGCCAGGGGTGACCTTGGAGCCCTAGAACAAAACAAACAAAAAGACCCGGAAGCAAGTCCAGCATTGAAGCAATGGTGTACATGGACGGGCACTGGCCTTGATGTAGCCCACATGAGTTCGATCCCCGGGACCCCACTGAGTCCCTCGAGCACTGCCAGGAGTGATCCCTGAATGCAGAGCCAGGAGTAACCCCTGAGCACTGCCGAGTGTGGCCCCCAAACAAAACCAAAACAGGGGCTGGAGTGATAGTACAATGGGTAGAACATTGGCCCTGATTCAATCCTCATCATGCCCTGTGGTCCTCTGAGCACCTAGGAGTGACCCTGAGTGCAGAGCCAAGAGTATATTTCTGAGCATCGTCCGGTGCGGCCCAGAACAGAACAAGACAGAACAACGGAACGAAAGAATAGCCAGGGGCGGGGTCAGAGAGATAGCACAACGGGTAGGGCATCTGCAACCCAGCTTCGATATCCGGCATCCCCTATGGTATCTGAACACTGCCAGGAGTAATTCCTAAGTGCAGAACCAAGAGTAACCCCTGTGCATCGCTGGGTGTGACCCAAAAAAGCAAAATAAATAAATAAATAAATAAATAAAAGAATAGCCAATGGAGTCCCTGGGTCTCTGAGCATCATATGAGAGATCCTCCCCCCCTGAAAGAAAGAAAGAAAGAAAGAAAGAAAGAAAGAAAGAAAGAAAGAAAGAAAGAAAGAAAGAAGAAAGAAAGAAAGAAAGAAAGAAAGAAAGAAAGAAAGAAAGAAAGAAAGAAAAAGAAAGAAGGAAGAAAGAAAGAAAGGAAGAAAGGAAGGAAGAAAGGAAGGAAGAGAGAGAAAGAAAGAGAAAGAAGGAAGGAAGAAGGAGAGAGAGAAGAGAGAGAAGAAGAAGAAGGAAGGAAGGAAGAGAAGGAAGGAAAAGAAAGAAGAAGTAGTCCAAGAGATTTCTAGGAGAGCAACAGGAATTGTTCATGTCTGCAACCAAATGGTGCTGGGGGGGGGCTAGGAACGGAAAGCAGAGGAGGGAAGAGGAAGCCTCATGGTTGAGAAGTGCTGATAGCGAGTCCTCCCCC